>NC_060905.1:382500-477500 GCF_014805685.1 Silurus meridionalis | reverse complement strand
GGACTTTCGCGTCTCTCGCGGCTTCTCGTGAACGGTCAGGTTTTTCGCGAGTTACTCTCAGTCCAGTTCCAAATGAAAAGTCGTGAACTATCGAGGTCGTTAGTGTCAAGGTCATGAGTATCGAGGTTCCACTGTATAATTTAAACGTTCTCCATAGTGAAGAAAAGTGTAATAATAATAATAATAATAATAATAATAATACACTATGTTGATCCAACCTCGGCTTTAAACCAGTTCTCCATTTGTTTCTTGTTTTTAGCAGTGATCGCTTCATAATGTTCACGCAGCTCTGCCAGAACTTTACTGAGGTCCTCCTGAGGTGTGGCATCAACCTCCACGTGCACCTGCCCTCCCATCTGCTGACGCGCCAGTGACATCTCCTACAACACATACCTCTATTTATTAATCTCACACACACACACACACACACACACACACACACACAAATAACTGCACAACGTACATGTACATTATACTAATGCAAACGTTTAGGTTTGACTTCATGTCTGCCCTGTGTGTGTGTGTGTGTGTGTGTGTGTGTGTGTGTGTGTGTGTGTGTGTGTGAGAGAGAGAGAGCGATAATGACTGGAGACACACCTTTTACAGTTCGTCTTTGTCATTGGAAGTTGTATATATTACTGTTAGACACCAGACTTGTTCAGCCACACATGAGGCACTGCTCTGAGACAAGTAGTGACCTAACTACCATTATATACAGCTGTTACAGATGTTTTTCCTTGTAGCTCATTCCTCACCTCCTCATGGTTCTTCTTGAGGAAAGCAAGTTCCTCTTTCAGGCTATCCAGCTGCAGAGTTAGGTCCTTCTTGGACAGTTTGAGATCCTCCAGAAGCTTCTTCAGCCCAGCAATGTCTCCCTCTACTGTCTGGCGCATCACTGCCTCGTGCTCGTACCTCAATAAAGGTAGAAATTAAAACATTTCATGAACAGATTGAAAGAAACCATGATGAAACCTGATATGACACAATGAACTGGTCACAAATCTCCGTCTCCGAATTATGGGCGGAGTTACATCTGATGCTGTATATGATGAACTAGCAAGAGCCTGGTTCCTGTTTCAGCTGTATACCAGGTGTCTGAGGAGAAACATCCACTCACTTAATCCTGAAGTCCTCCCTGGTCAGCTGCGAGTTCTCCATGCTGAGGAGCACGCCTCCCTTCAGATGGATTGCTGCATAGATCTACAACACAGTACCAGGGGAACGGTCATTACTGCTTCACTGAGAAGATGTTTTCACAGCTGAGGGTTGTGATGACGGCTCTGACTCGATTCCACTTTCACTCATCAACAATAACTTCTACTTCACGTGTTAATCACAGTGTAATATTACATGTAGAAGATTTCTAATCAGCTGTTCACACTGTATACTGTATTTATTTATTTATTTATTTACTCACTAATTATCCAACACATCTGAAGTCTATCTGAGGTAGATCCGGTTGCCTAGCAACAATGTTCTCACCACATTAAGTGTTTAAACAATTAAAATATTCTATATATGCAAAGCAGGGCAGTGATGAGTCATGGGCAGTACTGGAGCAGAGATGGAAAAGAGTTGGAGCAGTAATAGAGCATTGATGGAGCAGAGATGGAGCAGAGATGGAGCAGAAATGGAGCAGTGATTGAGGTTACCTTGTTCTGCAGATCACTGATGGTGGCCCAATAGGCAGAATAGTCTCGAGCCTTGGGTGCTAACTTGCTGTCAAGGAACTGGCGAATCTTCAGCTCCAGATCTGCATTGGCCTTCTCCAGAGATCGCACCTTTGCCAGGTATGAGGCAAGGCGGTCGTTCAGGTTCTGCATCGTCAGCTTTTCATTTACGATGATCACAGAGTCTTCTGAACCTGCAGTGCTGTGTCCCACCTGCTTAAACCCAAAGGGTGCAGAGGAGATCCTCACACCAGAACTTCCTGCTCCTCCGTACACGCTGACGGCACGGGATGTGTTCGAGATTCGGCTCAACCTGGAGGATCGGTTGCTCACAGAGGTGCTGGAGTAGAAGTTTGATGTCATGATGCCGTTCTTTTGCTTCAAACTTTTTGGCGTTTGATAAATGGACTCGAAGCACACAGAGTGATGGATCTAACCTTCAAAACTCCTTTTTATACTGGGCTTAGCAGTGGAACTTGACCTCCAGGAATGTCATCCATGTCCTTATAAAAACAACATTGCTACTGTAACACAGGTAAATCCAGTCAGACACACACACACACACACACACACACACGCAATCAGTGTCAGTCACAGATGGTCCACACCCTGAAACACCTCATTTAATTGTATAAAGTGTGAATGTGTAAATGAACATAGTGTTGATGTTTATCTCCACAGGAACACTGCCCTCGATGATTATACCATTCATATAACTTCTGTAGAATCAGAAGCTCATGACAGAGTTCTTCTCACGTTCCTCCTTCTCTCACTGCATGTACATCAAGGGCTTCATTCCACATCTGAACTTCTGTTCATTTGTGTGACAGTGAAAGTGCTTTAAAGCTCATCAACTGAAAAGGAGCATGTGGAGATGTGAAGGTGTGGAGATGTAGAGATGTGGAGGTGTGGAGATGTAGAGATTTGGAGATGTAGAGATGTAGAGATGTGGAGATGTAGAGATGTGAAGATGTGGAGATGAAGAGATGTGGATATGTGGAGATGTGTAGATGTAGAGATGTGGAGATGTAGAGATGTGGAGATGTGGAGGTGTAGAGATGTGAAGATGTGGAGGTGTGGAGGCGTGGAGGTGTAGAGGTGTGGAGATGTGGAGGTGTAGAGATGTGGAGGTGTGGAGATGTAGAGATGTGGAGATGTGGAGATGTGGAGGTGTGGAGATGTGGAGGTGTAGAGATGTGGAGATGTGGAGGTGTAGAAATGTGGAGGTGTGGAGGTGTAGAGATGTAGAGATGTGGAGATGTAGAGGTGTAGAGATGTGGAGGTGTGGAGATGTGGAGATGTGGAGGTAGAGATGTGGAGATGTAGAGATTTGGAGGTGTGGAGGTGTGAGATGTGGAGGTGTAGAAATGTGGAGGTGTGGAGATGTGGAAGTGTGGAGATGTGAAGGTGTAGAGATGTAGAGATGTGTAGACTTGTAGATGTGGAGGTGTGGAGATGTGGAGGTGTGGAGGTGTGGAGACGTGGAGATGTGGAGGTGTAGAGGTGTGAAGATGTGGAGGTGTAGAGATGTGGAGGTGTGGAGGTGTAGAGATGTGGAGATGTGAATATGTGGAGGTGGAGGTGGAGGTGTGGAGATGTGGAGATGTGGAGGTGTAGAGATGGAGATGTGGAGGTGTGGAGGTGTGGAGATGTGGAGGTGTAGAGTTCTGGAGATGTGGAGGTGTAGAGATGTGGAGGTGTGGAGGTGTAGAGATGTGGAGATGTGAATATGTGGAGATGGAGATGTGGAGGTGTGGAGATGTGGAGATGTGGAGATGTGGAGATGTGGAGATGTAGAGATGTGGAGGTGTAGAGGTGTAGAGATGTGGAGGTGTAGAGATGTGGAGGTGTAGAGATGTGGAGGTGTGGAGGTGTGGAGATGTGGAGGTGTAGAGGTGTGGAGATGTGGAGGTGTAGAGATGTGGAGGTGTGGAGATGTAGAGATGTGGAGATGTGGAGGTGGAGATGTGGAGGTGTAGAGATGTGGAGATGTGGAGGTGTAGAAATGTGGAGGTGTGGAGGTGTAGAGATGTGGAGATGTAGAGGTGTAGAGATGTGGAGGTGTGGAGATGTGGAGATGTGGAGGTGTAGAGATGTGGAGATGTAGAGATTTGGAGGTGTGGAGGTGTAGAAATGTGGAGGTGTGAGGTGTAGAGATGTAGAGGTGTGGAGGTGTAGAAATGTGGAGGTGTGGAGATGTGGAAGTGTGGAGATGTGAAGGTGTAGAGATGTAGAGATGTGTAGACTTGTAGATGTGGAGGTGTGGAGATGTGGAGGTGTGGAGGTGTGGAGACGTGGAGATGTGGAGGTGTAGAGGTGTGAAGATGTGGAGGTGTAGAGATGTGGAGGTGTGGAGGTGTAGATGTGGAGATGTGAATATGTGGAGGTGGAGGTGGAGGTGTGAGATGTGGAGATGTGGAGGTGTAGAGATGTGGAGATGTGGAGGTGTGGAGGTGTGGAGATGTGGAGGTGTAGAGTTCTGGAGATGTGGAGGTGTAGAGATGTGGAGGTGGAGGTGTAGAGATGTGGAGATGTGAATATGTGGAGATGGAGATGTGGAGGTGGAGATGTGGAGGTGTGGAGATGTAGAGATGTGGAGATGTGGAGATGTGGAGATGTAGAGATGTGGAGGTGTAGAGGTGTAGAGATGTGGAGGTAGAGATGTGGAGGTGTAGAGATGTGGAGGTGTGGAGGTGTGGAGGTGTAGAGGTGGAGATGTGGAGGTGTAGAGATGTGGAGGTGGAGATGTAGAGATGTGGAGATGGAGGTGTGGAGATGTGGAGGTAGAGATGTGGAGATGTGGAGGTGTAGAAATGTGGAGGTGTGGAGGTGTAGAGATGTAGAGATGTGGAGATGTAGAGGTGTAGAGATGTGGAGGTGTGGAGATGTGGAGATGTGGAGGTGTAGAGAGATGTGGAGATGTAGAGATGTGGAGGTGGAGGTGTAGAAATGTGGAGGTGTGGAGGTGGAGATGTAGAGGTGTGGAGGTGTAGAAATGTGGAGGTGTGGAGATGTGGAAGTGTGGAGATGTGAAGGTGTAGAGATGTAGAGATGTAGACTTGTAGATGTGGAGGTGTGGAGATGTGGAGGTGTGGAGACGTGGAGATGTGGAAGTGTAGAGGTGTGAAGATGTGGAGGTGTAGAGATGTGGAGGTGTGGAGGTGTAGAGATGTGGAGATGTGAATATGTGGAGGTGGAGATGTGGAGGTGTGGAGGTGTGGAGATGTGGAGATGTGGAGGTGTAGAGATGTGGAGATGTGGAGGTGTGGAGGTGTGGAGATGTGGAGGTGTAGAGTTCTGGAGATGTGGAGGTGTAGAGATGTGGAGGTGTGGAGAGATGTGGAGATGTGAATATGTGGAGATGGAGATGTGGAGGTGTGGAGATGTGGAGGTGTGGAGATGTGGAGATGTGGAGATGTGGAGATGTAGAGATGTGGAGGTGTAGAGGTGTAGAGATGTGGAGGTGTAGAGATGTGGAGGTGTGGAGATGTGGAGGTGTGAGGTGTGGAGGTGTAGAGGTGTGGAGGTGTAGAGATGTGGAGGTGTAGAGATGTGGGTGTAGAGATGTGGAGGTGTGGGGTGTAGAGATGTGGAGGTGTGGAGGTGTAGAGATGTGGAGGTGTGGAGATGTGGAGGTGTAGAGATGTGGTGGTGTGGAGGTGTAGAGATGTGGAGGTGTAGAGATGTGGAGGTGTGGCGGTGTGGAGATGTGGAGGTGTAGAGATGTGGAGGTGTAGAGATGTGGAGGTGTCGAGGTGTGGAGGTGTCGAGGTGTGGAGATGTGGAGGTGTAGAGATGTGGAGGTGTAGAGGTGGAGGTGTAGAGATGTGGAGGTGTAGAGGTGGAGGTGTAGAGATGTGGAGGTGTAGAGGTGTAGAGATGTGGAGGTGTGGAGGTGTAGAGGTGTGGAGATGTGGAGGTGTAGAGGTGTAGAGATGTGGAGGTGTGGAGGTGTAGAGATGTGGAGGTGTGGAGATGTGGAGGTGTAGAAGTGTGGAGGTGTAGAGATTTGGAGGTGTGGAGGTGTAGAGGTGGAGGTGTAGAGATGTGGAGGTGTGAGATGTGGAGGTGTAGAGGTGTAGAGATGTGGAGATGTGGAGTGTAGAGATGTGGAGGTGTGGAGGTGTAGAGATGTGGAGGTGTAGAGATGTGGAGGTGTAGAGATGTGGAGGTGCGGAGGTGTAGAGATGTGGAGGTGTGGAGGTGTAGAGATGTGGAGGTGTGGAGATGTGGAGGTGTAGAGATGTGGAGGTGTAGAGGTGTGGAGGTGTAGAGGTGTGGAGGTGTAGAGATGTGGAGGTGTAGAGGTGTGGAGGTGTGGAGGTGTAGAGGTGTGGAGGTGTAGAGATGTGGAGGTGTAGAGGTGTGGAGGTGTAGAGATGTGGAGGTGTGAGATGTGGAGGTAGAGATGTGGAGGTGTAGAGATGTGGAGGTGTGGAGGTGTAGAGATGTGGAGGTGTAGAGATGTGGAGGTGTAGAGATGTGGAGGTGTGGAGGTGTAGAGATGTGGAGGTGTGGAGATGTGGAGGTGTAGAGGTGTGGAGGTGTAGAGGTGTGGAGGTGTAGAGATGTGGAGGTGTAGAGGTGTGGAGGTGTGGAGGTGTAGAGGTGTGGAGGTGTAGAGATGTGGAGGTGTAGAGGTGTGGAGGTGTAGAGATGTGGAGGTGTGGAGATGTGGAGGTGTAGAGATGTGGAGGTGTAGAGATGTGGAGGTGTGGAGGTGTAGAGATGTGGAGGTGTAGAGATGTGGAGGTGTAGAGATGTGGAGGTGTGGAGGTGTAGAGATGTGGAGGTGTGGAGATGTGGAGGTGTAGAGATGTGGAGGTGTGGAGATGTGGAGGTGTAGAGATGGAGGTGTAGAGGTGTGGAGGTGTGGAGGTGTAGAGATGTGGAGGTGTAGAGGTGTGGAGGTGTAGAGATGTGGAGGTGTAGAGGTGTAGAGATGTGGAGGTGTAGAGATGTGGAGGTGTGGAGATGTGGAGGTGTAGAGGTGTGGAGGTGTGGAGGTGTAGAGATGTGGAGGTGTAGAGATGTGGAGGTGTGGAGATGTAGAGATGTGGAGGTGTAGAGGTGTGGAGGTGTAGAGATGTGGAGGTGTAGAGGTGTGGAGGTGTAGAGATGTGGAGGTGTAGAGGTGTAGAGATGTGGAGGTGTGGAGGTGTAGAGATGTGGAGGTGTAGGGATGTGGAGGTGTGGAGGTGTGGCGGTGTAGAGGTGTGGAGGTGTAGAGTTGTGGAGGTGTAGAGATGTGGAGGTGTGGAGATGTGGAGGTGTAGAGATGTGGAGGTGTAGAGGTGTGGAGGTGTAGAGATGTGGAGGTGTAGAGGTGTGGAGGTTTAGAGATGTGGAGGTGTAGAGGTGTAGAGATGTGGAGGTGTGGAGGTGTAGAGATGTGGAGGTGTGGAGATGTGGAGGTGTAGAAGTGTGGAGGTGTAGAGATGTGGAGGTGTAGAGGTGTGGAGGTGTAGAGGTGTGGAGGTGTAGAGATGTGGAGGTGTAGAGATGTGGAGGTGTAGAGGTGTAGAGATGTGGAGGTGTGGAGGTGTAGAGATGTGGAGGTGTGGAGGTGTAGAGATGTGGAGGTGTAGAGGTGTGGAGGTGTAGAGGTGTGGAGGTGTAGAGATGTGGAGGTGTAGAGGTGTAGAGATGTGGAGGTGTAGAGATGTGGAGGTGTGGAGATGTGGAGGTGTAGAGGTGTAGAGATGTGGAGGTGTAGAGATGTGGAGTTGTGGAAGTGTGGAGATGTGGAGGTGTAGAGATGTGGAGGTGTAGAGGTGTGGAGGTGTAGAGGTGGAGGTGTAGAGATGTGGAGGTGTAGAGGTGTGGAGGTGTAGAGGTGTGGAGGTGTAGAGATGTGGAGGTGTAGAGGTGTAGAGGTGTGGAGGTGTGGATGTGGAGGTGTAGGGATGTGGAGGTGTAGAGATGGAGGTGTGGAGATGTGGAGGTGTAGAGATCTGGAGGTGTAGAGGTGTGGAGGTGTAGAGATGTGGAGGTGTAGAGGTGGAGGTGTAGAGATGTGGAGGTGTAGAGGTGTAGAGATGTGGAGGTGTAGAGATGTGGAGGTGTAGAGGTAGAGATGTGGAGGTGTAGAGGTGTAGAGATGTGGAGGTGTAGAGATGTGGAGGTGTAGAGGTGTGGAGGTGTGGAGGTGTAGAGGTGTGGAGGTGTAGAGATGTGGAGGTGTAGAGATGTGGAGGTGTAGAGATGTGGAGGTTTAGAGATGTGGAGGTGTAAAGGTGTAGAGATGTGGAGGTGTGGAGGTGTAGAGATGTGGAGGTGTGGAGATGTGGAGGTGTAGAAGTGTGGAGGTGTAGAGATTTGGAGGTGTGGAGGTGTAGAGGTGTGGAGGTGTAGAGATGTGGAGGTGTAGAGGTGTAGAGATGTGGAGGTGTAGAGATGTGGAGGTGTGGAGGTGTAGAGGTGTAGAGATGTGGAGGTGTAGAGATGTGGAGTTGTGGAAGTGTGGAGATGTGGAGGTGTAGAGATGTGGAGGTGTAGAGGTGTGGAGGTGTAGAGATGTGGAGGTGTAGAGGTGTGGAGGTGTAGAGATGTGGAGGTGTAGAGGTGTGGAGGTGTAGATGTGGAGGTGTTGAGGTGTAGGGATGTGGAGGTGTAGAGATGTGGAGGTGTGGAGGTGTGGAGATGTGGAGGTGTAGAGATCTGGAGGTGTAGAGGTGTGGAGGTGTAGAGATGTGGAGGTGTAGAGGTGTGGAGGTGTAGAGATGTGGAGGTGTAGAGGTGTAGAGATGTGGAGGTGTGGAGGTGTAGAGATGTGGAGGTGTAGAGATGTGGAGGTGTAGAGGTGTAGAGATGTGGAGGTGTGGAGATGTGGAGGTGTGGAGGTGTGTAGAGATGTGGAGGTGTAGAGATGTGGAGGTGTGGAGGTAGAGATGTGGAGGTGTGGAGGTGTAGATGTGGAGGTGTAGAGATGTGGAGGTGTAGAGATGTGGAGGTGTAGAGATGTGGAGGTGTGAGGTGTAGAGATGTGGAGGTGTGGAGAGATGTGGAGGTGTGGAGGTGTAGAGATGTGGAGGTGTAGAGATGTGGAGGTGTGGAGGTGTAGAGATGTGGAGGTTTAGAGATGTGGAGGTGTAAAGGTGTAGAGATGTGGAGGTGTGGAGGTGTAGAGATGTGGAGGTGTAGAGATGTGGAGGTGTAGAGGTGTGGAGGTGTAGAGGTGTGGAGGTGTAGAGATGTGGAGGTGTAGAGGTGTAGAGATGTGGAGGTGTGGAGATGTGGAGGTGTAGAGGTGTAGAGATGTGGAGGTGTAGAGATGTGGAGTTGTGGAAGTGTGGAGATGTGGAGGTGTAGAGATGTGGAGGTGTGGAGGTGTAGAGGTGTGGAGGTGTAGAGGTGTGGAGGTGTAGAGATGTGGAGGTGTAGAGGTGTGGAGGTGTGGAGGTGTAGAGATGTGGAGGTGTAGAGGTGTAGAGGTGTAGAGATGTGGAGGTGTGGAGGTGTAGGGATGTGGAGGTGTAGAGATGTGGAGGTGTGGAGATGTGGAGGTGTAGAGATCTGGAGGTGTAGAGGTGTGGAGGTGTAGAGATGTGGAGGTGTAGAGGTGTGGAGGTGTAGAGATGTGGAGGTGTAGAGGTGTAGAGCCAGAGAAAAAGTCCAACTGAATTAATGAACCCTCTCTGACCAGATTGTGTGAGATCTTAAATACTGAGTATGAATTGGGTCTCCCATAGACTGTCTCTCACACACACACACACACACACACACACACACACACACACACACACACACAAGGCAAATTATGTTAATTATTTTCACCATAATTTTCTTTTGCCATATTCCGACTTTATTTCTCACAGTTGAAAATGAAATCGACTACAATCAAGAGAATCACATGGTGTTAAACTGAGCCTCTGATCCCTGGAGAAAACTCCAACAATCAGCTCTGGAGGAGACGGAACAAGTCAGATGAAGCAGAGGAGCCTCATTTATACACCAACAGCTTCACACTTCTGGCCCACAACATGGTCACTGGTGGATCACAAACATGTTGGATGTTTATGAGAAATAAAGTCAGAATTATGAGAAAAAACTTGAATTGAAATGATCATGTGGTGGAAACAGACTTCCACAGGATTCAGGCCAAAACTAAACAACAGAACTTTTGGGATCATTTCAAACTGTAATATAAAGAAATCACTGTACAGTGCGTTTACTTTTTACTGCAATCAGAATTGTTTTTTTATATTTTTATTTATGGTTTAATATATATATATATATGTGTTTTTGTATTTGCATTTTGATGTAATATGACAATTAAATGCACTAAATGGGTTTAGATTCTATTTTTAGATACAATTTCAGCAATAAAATAAATATTTCTAAAAAATGTATCAAATGATGTACATTTGTTTATTTATTGTTGATCTTTAATAAAGAAAAAGTTTTTCTTAGCTAATTACTTCATTAATCACTGGAATCAGTAGAAATATTGACGTATTGACGTGTTTCATTTAATAGGTATATGTGTGTGTGTGTGTGTGTGTGTGTGTGTGTGTGTGTGTGTGTGTCAAGAGAGTAAAGAAGCTTTTATTGTCATTTTAACCATATATAGCTGATGCAGTATACAGTGAAATGAGACAACGTTTCTCCTGAACCCAGGTGCTACATAAAACAACATAAAAGCAACAGTCACAGTACAGAAGAACACAGGGCCATGAACTAAGATCTTCACCACATAAAGTGCATGTGTGCAACTGGTGCAAACAGTGCAAAAGACAACACAAGACAGTGCAAAAGACAACACAAGACAGTGCAGGACAATACACAATACACAAAATATAAAAATAAAAGCAGCAGTAGCTCCGCCAGTAAAACTTGTCATGACAGGATAAGGTGCACAGTAGCAGAAATGTAAACAAATATAAACAGAATTTTGCAATCCTATAATAGTGTAAAAAAAAACAAAAAAAAAAAATTAATTATGGTAGCAGCAATCAAGATAAAGTGAACAGTGACCAATGGATTCACAGAATAATGTGCAAATAGAGCAAGTCCCGGAGATCAGCAACAAACGGCATGTAAACATTATGCTATAATGAGTGTGTGTGTGTGTGTGTGTGTTGTTTTCATTTAATAGGTATGTGTGTGTGTGTGTGTGTGTTTAAATTGTTTAAATGTGTGTGCATAGATATGTATGTATGTATGTATGTGAGAGAGAGAAAATAGGGGTGACAGGGAGAGAGAGAGAGAGAGAGAGAGAGAGAGAGAGAGAGAGAGAGAGAGAAGGATATGGATTATTAAGTCTCTTTATTGTTGTGTGAAAGTTAATGTCAATGTGCAGTCGGGACTCTGGTGAGATTCATACGGAAGCGCAGTGCTTTCACAAAGAAAAAAAAATCACAGCAAGGATCTCATAATTATAACTTATTATCTCATAATTATGAGATAAATTGGGGCAGTCTGTTTTAGCGAATAACACCGGATCTGACGTTACTGCATTTTCTGCTCTAAAGCGCCTCATTGAGCAACAGTGGAGATGTAGAAGCTCTCATATGGTTTATCTTGATAACTGTATGTTAGTGTTAAGATGGTTCTCACACTGGTTCTCTAAACACATTCCTGTTATCTGTTCAATGTCTACAGGATCTTTACCATGTGAGTATGTGAGGTCTACAGGAAGTCTTTATCTGGACTCACACATCTCTAGTTATTATGTCTTCTTACCCAATCAGGAACAGTTTTAGCTCAGGTTTTTTTATATATATACTTGTCTGTTATCTGCATTAAATTAAAGAAAAACATATGCTGTGTGCTGTGTGATTCTTCCCTGATCAGAAAAGACACCACGGGCAGCGTAGATAACATGGAAAACACATTCTGACTGTCCACTTGATAAAAGTTTGTTTATATTCCGTTTATATTCCACAGACACTGCAGTATGGGACTTACATGAGACAATAACTCTTCACCAAATACAGCATCGGGATGCTGCGTTCATTGTGGTGGGAGATTTTAACAGTGCCAACCTCAAGCACACACTACTGAACTTTCAGCAGCACATCACCTGCCCCACCAGGGGCGAAAGGACACTGGACCACTGTTACACACCATTTAAGAACAGCTACAAGGCACAATCATGTCCATCGTTCGGGAAATCGGACCATGCTGCCGTCTTCCTCATGCCTGTTTACAAACAAAAAAGCAGGAAACAGGAAGCTCCGGTTCAGAGGGAGGTCGCCCGCTGGACTGACCAATCGGTGGCCGCTCTGCAGGACGCTTTAGATGATGCAGACTGGGACTTGTTGAGGTGCAGCTCTGATGATGTCAACATGTTTACGTAAGCAGTTGTGGGATACATCGTGAAACTAGCGGATTATATGGTGCAAAAAACCACCATCAGAACGTTTCCCAACCATCCGCGATACTCCGAGATCCCACTCCGCTGCCTACAACACGGGGTTTGCCACCGGGGACATGGACGAGTACAGGGCTGCGTCTTACAGTGTACGCAGAGCGGTGACGAAGGCAAAGCGGTGCTATGGGAGTTCCAACATGGTGGCTCTAGGAGCCTTTGGCAGGGACTAAGAAACATCACAGACTATAGAACGCCATCTTCTAGAATGGGGAATGCGGACGCTTCTCTGGCAGACGAGCCATCATTTATGCTCACTTCGAGGCTGCAGCTAACCACGCTAGCGGCGCTAGTGGCACAAACAGCACAAACAGCATGCATGCAGAGAGAGCTGAAAAGGTAAACACACGTTTACCATTTCAGAGCGTGAGGAGGGCATTCAAGAGATTGAATACCAGGAAGGCAGCAGGACCAGATGGCATCACAGGTCAAGTTCTGAAAGCCTGCGATGACCAGCTAGCACCGGTGTTCACTGAGTTATTCAACCTCTCACTGGAACAGTCTGTTGTCCCCTCATGCTTCGAACAGTCCATCATTGTTCCTGTCCTAAAGAAGCCCCAGCCCACCTGCCTCAATGACTACCACCCTGTAGCCCTGCGGGAGTAGTGATGAAGTGCTTTGAAAGACTGGTCAGAGACTTCATCACTGCATCACCACAAGACACAGTGGACCCTCTACAGTTCACGTACCACTAGAACTGTACTACTGAGAAACCGACGCAAATCTTCTGCACACAATGATGAGCCAACTGGACTACAGAAATTATGCAAAGATGCTGTTTGTGGACTACAGTTCAGCATTCAACACCATAATCCCCTTCATGCTTACCTTTAAGTTGGAGGTCTTGGGACTCAGCCCGCCGCTGTGTCAATGGATCTCCAACTTCCTGACAGACAGACCACAAGCCGTACTGGTGGGCAAACACACTTCATCCACCCTCACATTCAGCACTTGAGCTCCCCAGGGTTGTGTTCTGAGCCCCCTGATGTACACACTGTACACATATGACTGTGTGGCCAATAAAAAAGCACAGCCAGCACACGGTTATCTCAATAAGAGCCAACATGTCTGCGGTGTGGACTTATTTCAATATCTCGGAGAAAGACCCACAGAGAGCGATGTGCAAAACATGCAATGCTGAAATTTCAAGAGGGGGTGTATTTACAAAGAGTTTCTCCAAGTCGGGTTTAATTTATCACCTGAAATCCAAACATCCCAATTGCCATTCTAAATATGAGAAGAACGCGGAGAAAAGTAAAGTCAATCCGAGCATGCGCACTCCGTCTGTAGAGGATGTTTTTGAAAAGGCAAAAAAGTTTTCCAGTGATGGTGCCAAGGCAAAAGGCATAACACAAAATATTATGGTATTCACTGCCTTAGATAAGTGGTCAGGCGATCGACAGGTTAATCTTTAAAACATTCCCTGTAGATCCCAAAAATAATAATTATTATAATATAATATAATGTGTGTATGTGTGTGCGTGAGCTGTGAGTAAAGGTGAACAGCAACAAGTGACGCCAGCCAGGTTGTTACCCTCAAGATGTTGGCTCACGCTAAGAAAAGTTGTTGTTTTTCATTGTTGAAAAGGAGAGCTATCCAGGTTAATGCAAGTGAATTATGGGGTGCCACAAGGTTCAGTTCTAGGACCACTGCTTTTCACAATATACAGTGGAACCCGGTTATCTCACCCTCGGTTACCTCGACAACCCTATTAAGTCGACGTTTTTGAAGTGGAACCGCCAAATTCTCGCTTTTTCTAAGCATTTTTTATCGGTTATGTCGACTTTTTTTATGTCGCCGAAGCCTAATATCTCGAGCACAAGGGGGGAAAAAATTGCCATTTAACGTCGGTTATCTCGGTGCAGCCACAGAAGAACTCGCGGAAGTGGTGGAAAAATCAAGTCTTACAGCTGCTCCAGGTGTTGTGTTGTATACTGGTGAATCTCTGCTGTTAGTTAGTGCACATATGCCTTTTGTTGTTAAATGTTATGCGATGAATGGGAGGCGAAAGCCGTGCTTGGCGGCGCGGAACGTGTGATGACCATGTAAAATCATAGAATGAACACCGGCAGGATCGGGGGGGGGGGGGGGGGGGGGGAATCCGCGGTGCGCTTTGGGAAGAAAAGCGCAGCCGTTGAGAGAGTGCCGGTGGGAAGACACGTACCGGATACGCATGCGCGATAACAACGACCGCCGTGAACCAACATATACCAACAATAACGGACAGTAAGAGTGTGGAAGTTTAAATAGGAGCTGGTGATGATGATAAACGAGCACCATATGTGCACGATTGAAGCGGAGCTTCAGAGAAAGCGGCCGAGAAAGCACCTGACACGCTGAAGGGGGCCGAAGGGGGCGTGGCAGGTGGATTCCTGACAGATAAACATGTACTGTATGTATTTTTATAGCATGCCTTCATCAAACAAATCGCAGCAACGCTGTTGTGTAAAAAACCCTTCAAAAACACGTGCATGCACATTCTCATTTATTAACGCACATCATGTACATAAAGAAATTTTAAGCATGTTAATATACTGCCGCCATTTTGATTTTTGATAATCTCGATCATCGGTTACCTCAATGCTTTTTGGCGACCCCCTAGGACATCGACATAACCGGGTTCCACTGTACATGCTTCCCTTAGGAAATATTATTAAAAGGTATGGAATTAGCTTCCACTGTTACGCTGATGATACCCAGCTATAAATCTCATCAAAACCAGGCGATACGCTCAATTAGCTTAGATAACTGAGTGTGTTAAAGAATTAAAAGAATGGATGATCCATAACTTTCTATTATTAAATTCTGATAAGACGGAGATTTTGCTCATCGGCCCAAAAACTAGTACACAGAAGCTCCAGCATCTCAACCTGCATTTGGAAGGATGTTCTGTAACCACTAGCTCAACAGTAAAAGACCTGGGTGTTATTTTAGAGCAACTTATCTTTTAAAAATCACATCAACCAAGTTACAAAAACAGCTTCTTCCACCTTAGAAATATTTCTAAGTTAAGAAACATGTTGTCTATATCTGATGCAGAGAAGCTCGTCCATGCGTTCATGACCTCCAGACTGGACTACTGTAATGCATTACTAGGTGGATGTCCTACATCATTAATAAACAAGCTTCAGTTAGTTCAGAATGCAGCAGTCAGAGTTCTCACAAGGTCGAGAAAATATCACCATATAACCCCAATCTTCTCGTCCCTACACTGGCTTCCTGTTACATTTCAAATCCACTACAAACTACTGCTACTTACCTACAAAACACTAAATGGTTTATCTCCATGTATCTCTCCAGTCTTCTAACACGCTACAATCCGTCACGCTCCCTGAGATCTCAAAACTCTGGACTTCTAGTAGTTCCTAAAAGAGCAAAGTCCACTAAAGGTGGTAGAACATTCTCACATTTAGCTCCTAAACTCTGGAATAGTCTTCCTGACAGTGTTCGGGGCTCAGACACACTCTCCCAGTTTAAGTGCAGATTAAAGACGTATGTTTTTAGCGAGTTCTACACATAACACACATCACATCATAACCTTGTGCTCCAGAACATCTGATCACATCACATTATCAACTTGTGCTGTTAATATCATGAACAGCAGCTACGCTAATTCCTCTCCACTGCTTCTCTTTCTCTGTGTGTGGATGTGTATGTGTGTGTGTGTGTGTGTGTGTGTGTGTGTGTGTGTGTGTGCATGTATGTGTGTGTGTGTGTGTGTGTGGGCATGTATGTGTGTTTTTGATTTGTGTTTTTGATTTGTGTTTGTGTGTGTATGTGTTTGTGTGTATGTGTTTGTGTGTGTGCATGTTTGTTTGTGTGTGCGTGTTTGTGTGTGTGCATGTTTGTGTGCACATGTGTGTATATATATGTTTGTGTGTGCATGTGTGTAGTTTTTTATTTGTGTCTGTATGTATGTGTGTATGTATTTACAGAATCTTACAAAAGTGAGTACACCCCTCACATTTCAGCTACCATGTTGGTATAATCTTCTCAAGGGACAATACAATAGAACTGAAACTTGGATTTATTTTAGCGTAGTCAATGTGCAGCACTACAGATTTACTGTCCTCTACAAATACAGTGCATCTGCATTATTTTCCTTGAAATTTACTGCAGCTTTTTCACTTTTGCACCAATTACAGGCTCAAGACTTTGAGTTTAATGCTACAAGCTTCATGTATTTTATTTTAAGCTATTTTGGGGCGGTTTCTCTCATTCTTCTTTGCAGAACCTCTGAAGCTCCACCAGGTTGGATGGGGAGCATTGGTGTACAGCCATTTTCAGATCTCTCCAGAGATGTTTAATCAGGTTCAAGTCTGGGCTCTGACTGGGCCATTTAAGGACATTCACAGAGTCTTCCTGTAGATACTCCTTTGTTATCTTGGCTGTGTGTTTAGGGTTGTTGTTCTGTTGAAAGATGAACCTTCACCACAGTCTGAGGTTCAGAGCACTCTGGAGCAGGTTTTCATCAAGGACATTTCATTTCCCTCGATCCTGACTAATCTCCGAGTTCCTGCTACTGAAAAACATGCATGATGCTGCCACCACCATGCCACAATCAAGCTTTAGAAACATCTCAAGGATGATCAGTAAAAACAGGATGCACCTGAGCTCAGTTGTGAGTGTTGTATTAAAGGCTGTGGAAACTTATGAACATTAGATTTTTATAATTTTATTTTTATACATTTTTTAAAGATTTCAAACAAACTTTCACAATTTGTGATTATGGGGTTTTGTTTGTAGGATTCAGAGGAAAATAAATAATTAAATTCATTTTGGAATAAAGCTGTAACATAACAAAATGTGGAAAAAGTGAAGCTCTGTGAAAACATTCCAGATTCACTGTTTAATCCTCCTGGGTGTGGAATTCACCAGAGTTGCACAGGTTGCTGCTGGGATCCTCTTCCACTTCACAATGACATCGAGGAGCTGCTGGATTTGAGAACATGAACGTGATGAATAGGACATGTGGCTTTGCGGGGTTAAACGGTGTACAGCTGTTATCACTTCGGGTGTACAGTAATCCCACACTTTACCGCGGTTGGAATCTTGTGCCCCGGTTTATCACAAAATGGCGTTTTCCACATCACTGATTAGTTTCTTCTGGTTGGAGCATATAGTGATGTTCTGGTGATGAACACATCATCAACGCCCTTGCCGATGGAGCTGGTCCTCCAAGTCGGTGAAGTCGTTCCGTTGGTTGCAGCCTCTCTAAACATGTCCCTCAGTGCACTGATGTGTGTATGTGTATGTACAGTAATCCCCTGTTTATATAAACAAAAACCTGCGATAAACAGAGGCCAGCACAAAAATATATGTATACAGTGCTGTACTGTATTAACATTTAACTTCATTTTATAATGAATAATTATATTTTTAATAATAAATGCCATTATTTCAACATAAAACTCCATAAAAAACACTTCCCTATAAGTGTTTTGGTCTCTCGTGCTCTCCGCGAGAGAGACCGGGAAAATCAGCCAATCAGTTATGTGCCAAATGCAATTCTGTGAGAAACCGGGGCGCCAGATTAAAGAAAATAAAGCAGGGGATTACTGTATGCATGTGCGTCTGTATGTGCATATATGTGTTTTTGTGGATGTGTGTTTGTGTATGTGTGTGTGTGTTTGTGTGTTCATGTGTGTTTATGTATGTGTTTGTGTGTGTTTTTGATTTGTGTGTGTGTGTGTGTGTGTATATATAAGAGTAAGGTTTGCAGGATCATAGTGAACTAGAAAGCTTTCATTGTGGAATGTACACACCTTAATTCCTCTTCTCACATGGCATGACCTGCACACACCCACACCCACACACACCCACACACCCACACAGACAAACAAGCACACCCACACATGCACACAAAAACAAACACCTACACATATACACACACAAATTAAAAACACATGTATACATATATATATATATATATATATATATATATATATATATATATATATATATATATATATATATACATACACATATGCACACACACACACACACACACACACACACACACACACACACACAGAACAGAAATGGGTGTGTACTTATTAGGATTCAAAAATTAAATTTGCTCTCAGTTCTGTTTGATTTTCACTTCCCTCTACATCATGATCATCTCCTGTGTTCGGTCATAGTGAGTCGTGCTGGAGTTCCTCACACTCTGATTACACTGTACACCGTCTTACACTAAGTAAAGAACTCCTGAGGAACTTGTCCTCTTTTTTACTCTCCTGCCTGATCCATCCTGATGTTCTCCATCTGAATGAAGTTTTCATCACCTGAACTCCCCTCTGTGCTGCGGAGCATGATCCACATGAAGAGCCTGAAGATACGTGAGGTTACTCTGGATGGTTCCTTTATTGTGTGTGTGTGTGTGTGTGTGTGTGTGTGTGTTTACTCTCTGTTGCATGATTTAACCTAATTATAGAATTAATAACACATACACACATACATCCCACACCCACCACACACACACACACACACACACACACACACACACACACACACACACACACACACACACACACACACACCCAGTTCCTGTGAAATGTTTGTCCTGGATACACTGTCAACACACACACACACACACACACCACACACACACACACACACACACACACACACACACACACACACACACACACACACACCCAGTTCCTGTGAAATGTTTGTCCTGGATACACTGTCAACACACACGCGCACACACACACACACACACGCACACACACACACACACACACACACACACACACACATACATTTTTACAGAGGGTGTATCATTACACAGCCTATTGTAACCCAGAACTCAAAACACTGCATGTGTGTGTGCAGTCCAGTCTCACTGCATTTCATGATATAGTCACTAAATGTAATCTATTGACTCATGGACACAAATTTCCCTCTGTTTTGGTGTCATTCAGCACGACTTTTCATCAAATGTATTTCAATACAATGTATTTTTCGTGCCTCCGCCACATTTTTTCCCGGCCACTGGGCGCCACAGACGCTGTATTGTTTTAAATATTTATTTTTTATTATTATTACATTTGACACTTCTGTTCTTCTTACTTTTGAAATGGTGGCTACACCCCTGAATGTGTCATTACTACATTACAACATTACTACACATAACTACTTTTTCTTCTTCTTCTTCTTCTTCTTCCAGCTGCTCCCATTAGGGGATCATCCGTCTCCATACTACTCTGTTCTCTAAATCCACAAACACACAATGCAGCTCCTTCTGACCTTCTCTATACTTCTCCATCAACATTCTCAAAGCAAATAATGCGTCTGTGGTGCTCTTCCTCTGCATGAAACCATACTGCTGCTCACAGATGGTCACCTCTTCTCTCAGCCTGGCTTCCACTACTCTTTCCCATAACTTCATGGTGTGACTGATCAACTTTATTCCCCTGTAGTTACTGCAGGTCTGCACATCTCCCTTATTCTTAAAGATCAGTACCAGCACACTCCTTCTCCATTCCTCAGGCATCCTCTCACCTTCCAAAATCCTGTTAAACAACCTGGTTAAAAACTCCACTGCATCTCTCCTAAACATCTCCCTGCTTCTACCGGTATCTCATCTGGTCCAACCGACTTTCCACTCTTCATCCTCTTAATCGCTGCTCTCACTTCCTCCTTACTAATCCTATCTACATCCTGCTTCACCAACTCCACATCATCCAACCTTCTCTCTCTTTCAGCACAACTTGCAGCACATCCTTCCCAGCTCAGTTCCTCTGCCTGGCCGATCGCTACAAATCCTTTTCTCCTTCCTTAAAGTAAAGAATTGAATTTTATTGTTAAAAATTATTTTATCTTGATACATTTGCATTCGTTAATCCACAACCGATCCCACAAAACTTTTTCTCACACTGAAAACAGAAACAATTAAAACTGGTCATAACTTCATATTGTTGAAATATAAAGCACAATTTGGTGTTTGTGTTAAGAAGAGATGACGATATCAAATCAAATCAAATCAAATCAAATTTTATTTGTCACATACACATACATACAGGGTACGACATGCAGTGAAATGCTTTTAACGACGGTCCGGCATGAGGGAATAAAATAGGGTAAAAAGGGGAATAAAAATATAAATATAATAACAAAATTTAAGAAAAATATACTAAGAAAAAGAAGGCAGATAAATAAAGATATCTAAATATATATGTATATATACATACATATACATATATATATATATACACATACACAGAAAATGTTTATGGCAGTGTGCAGTTAACCAGTAAACAACAGTAAACAGTAAACAAGTTAGGCATGTTTTGATTGTCCATAAGTGTCCGTGTGCAGTAAGGTGTGGTGTAAAGTGTCCTTGTGTGGAATGGTGTGGTATAAAAAAAGAATATAAGAAATATGAAATAAATATGAAAAAGAAAATAAAAATATGAAATGTAAAGTGCACTGTGCTGTGCAAGTCCAGTGTATAATGTGCCGTGTACGAAAAGTGTGATTGTGCAGGGGAAAAAGGGTGATGATGGAGAGAGTGGGCCAGTTTTAGATCCTGGGTGTTTCCTGGTTTAAACACCGAATGGCCTGCGGAAGAAGCTCCTCCTCATTCTCTCTGTGTTCGCCTTCAGGGAGCAGAAGTGTTTCCCCGAACGCAACCGAGAAAAGAGTCCATTGTTGGGATGGCTGAGGTCCTTCACAATCTTCCTGGCTCTGGTCCGGCACCGCGTGCTGTAGATGTCCTGCAGGTTAGGGAGCTCGGTGTGGATGGTACGTTCAGCTGAGCGCACCACCCTCTGGAGGCTCGTCTGTCCTGCATGGTGCTGTTCCCGAACCAGGAAGTGATGCTACCCGTCAGAACGCTCTCAATGGTGCAGGTGTAAAAAGTCTTAAGCACCTGAGAGGGTAGTTTAAAGTCCCTTAAGCGTCTCAGATGGTACAGACGCTGCCGGGCCTTCTTCACCAGGGTGTTGATGTGACAGGACCAAGACAGGTCCTGTGTGATGTGAACACCCAGGTACGGAAACTGTCCACTCTTTCCACTGGAGTCCGCAGATGTTTAGCGGTTGGTATGACCGCTCCTGCTTCCTGCTGAAGTCCACGATCAACTCCTTAGTCTTGCTGACGTTCAGGAGAAGGTTGTTCTCCTGGCACCATCTCTCAGGTTTTTAACCTCCTGTAGGTAGGCCGTCTCGTTGTTGTTGGAGATCAGGCCCACCACAACGGTGTCGTCAGCAAACTTGATGATGGTGGTGGAGTTGGAAGTGGCCACACAGTCATATGTGTACAGTGAGTACAGCAGGGGGCTCAGAACACAACCCTGGGGAGCTCCAGTGCTGAGGGTGAGGGTGGATGAGGTGTGTTTTCCCACCCGTACAGCTTGTGGTCTGTCTGTCAGGAAGTTTGAGATCCATTGACACAGCGGCAGGCTGAGTCCCAGGACCTCCAACTTAGAGGTGAGTGTGGAGGGAATTATGGTGTTGAACGCTGAACTGTAGTCCACGAACAACATCTTTGTGTAATTCCCATTTCTTTGGTCCAGGTGGCTGATAGTAGTGTGGAGAAGATGTGCAATTGCGTCCTCAGTCGAACGGTTCTGACGGTACACAAACTGTAGTGGGTCCAGTGTGTCCGGTAGTGAGGCAGTGATGAAGTCTCTGACCAGTCTCTCAAAGCACTTCATCACTACTGAGGTCAGAGCTACAGGCGATAGTCATTTAGGCAGGCGGGCTGGGGTTTCTTGGGACAGGGACAATAGTGGACTGTTTAAAACATGAGGGGACAACAGACTGTTCCAGAGAGAGGTTGAATATCTCAGTGAACACCGGTGCTAGCTGGTCAGCGCAGGCTTTTAGAACCCGACCTGTGATTCCATCTGGTCCTGCTGCCTTCCTGGTATTCACTCTCTTGAATGCCCTCCTCACGTCATGCTCGAGATGGTGAATGTGTTTACCTCTCTGGCTCTCTCAGCGTGCATGCTGGTTGTGCCACTAAGCGCCGCTAGCGTGGTTAGCTGCAGCCTCGAAGCGGCGTAAAGGTGTTTAGCTCGTCTGCCAGAGAAGCGTCCGCATTCACCATTCTGGAAGATGGTGTTTTATAGTCCGTTATTGTCCTTAGTCCCTGCCACAGGCTCCTGGAGCCACCTTGTTGGAACTGTGACTCCAGTTTCCTCCCGTAGCGCCGTTTTGCATCCTTCACCGCTCTGCGAACACTGTAAGACGCAGCCTTGTATTCATCCATGTCCCCGGTGGCCAGCCCCGTGTTGTAGGCAGCGGAGCGGGATCTCAGAGAGTCGCGGATGGTTTTATCCACCCACGGCTTCTGGTTGGGAAACGTCAAAAGTGAATCGGCGGCGGGTCTGCAAGGAGTTTCAGCCTCCGTCTTCACCATGGCAACGGTCGATACAGGAGAATATATTTACTATATCGAAGCAACCACTGATGATGCTTTATAATTCCGAGTATCTTACAGAATAAAAAGCATTAAAAACAAGAATAAAATCTCCTAATTAAATGTTGAGTAATAGTGCTTGAAGTATATTTAAAGTATGAATAACAAGGAGGAAAAAAAACCAATACAAAAAACAGCGTCTGTGGCGCCCAGTGGCAGAACAAAAATGTGGCAGAGGCTCGAAAAATACATCATATTAAAATACATTAGATGAAAATCCGTGCTGAATGACATGAAAAAAGAGGGAAATTGAAATAGATTAAATTTCGTGACTATAATCACGAAATGCCATGAGACCGGATTGGTGTGTGTGTGTGTGTGTGTGTGTGTGTGTGTGTATGCTTTTACATTGAGAGTATACTAGAAATCAATGGTGGATTGAGTTCTTCTTTTACAGTTCTGAGGGTTTAGATGTGCCATGTCAGGAATGCTGTTCCACAAAATAAGAAAGAACTGAAATGATTTCAGTGTTACTATGTAACCAATCTTTTTATCTTTCAGCATATGCTAATGATGTAATAGATCATATCAGAATCTAATGATGTTAATACACTAGAATACATTTGTAATGATTTTAAGCTTTTTTTAAATCACTTATGCAACAGTCAACTGGAGTGAAAAGTGAAGCCTTTTTGATGGGAGAATGGAAAAAAAAGCTAACCCTCACATAGCCTTAACCCAGATAGATAGATAGATAGATAGATAGATAGATAGATAGATAGATAGATAGATAGATAGATAGATAGATAGATGTGTGTGTGTGTGTGTGTGTGTGTGTGTGTGTGTAGAAAAAAAGAGAAAAAAACAGTGTGATGAGAGATGCTGATAAAAACACTGGACAAAAGAAGATCAAGTTGCTGCAGATAATCAGATTATACAGATAATCTGATTTATAAATACCTCCTAGTGTTGAGTCTCAGTACTGCAGAAAAACCTGAAGCGCAGGTCATAATGTAATGTTTCCTTTCAGGAACTCGAGCTGGGTCAACAACACTTTGGGAATGCTTCTGCATGACCATGCTCTGAATCACGTGTAAACTGTCCAATAAAATGGTGACTGGCAGGGTGACATCACGACCAGGAAGCAATAAGAACACATGTAGTGGAGACGGTGCTAGCTTCTGTTTGTTCAGGAAGTGCTCTCTGTTATACAGAAAAAGGTAAGGTGCTGTAAAATTAAAAAAGAATAGAAAGCAAAGCTATCTTTCTGGCAGTGAACCCAAGTAACTCACAGATCTGAGGCAAGATAGGAGTTATCTTTAATAAGAGAGCTTCAGCCAAGAGATCCTGACCCCAGTTCAAAGAAACTATCTAGGCCAGGGGTGTCAAACTCAAATTCACAGTGGGCCAAAATTAAAAACTGGGACGAAGTTGCGGGCCAAACTCAATATTTATTGAAAAAATGACTGCAATTGAGCATGTTTTCCCTTCTCTCTAGATATGTAATATTGAACCTTTTCATATGGAAACAAACTTTAGTTTTGCATAAACATTAAATCTGGAACTGCATCCTATTCATTTGCTATATTGTGGGCTGGTCCACCCCGGTGACCTTCATCAGGTCCTACAGCCTTAAGCTTAGTGCTTCTGCTAGAGATAGAAGACGTGTTGAATTGTGTTCATTGGGTTTCTTGCTTTAGTAATAAAATTCATTCTCACTGTTTGAGATTCCATCTGTAATGCTTCACTCTGTTTTACTGCACTTCTCTCTAATGCTGATGCTTTCTGTAGATATGGCATCATTATTTTAGTATTAGAGCAGGGGTGGCCAACCCGCGGCTCTTTGGCTGGTTCCATGCGGCTCTTACGTTCATATCGAAGTTTGTGTGTGTTTGATTTTTAATGTGCGTGTTCGCTTTGCTTAAGTTCAATACGGTATTTTTAAGGCTTAAATGAGCTTGCCCTACTGGGAAACTTTGCGGTATATCAGACCTTGGCATGAGGCCAATCATAAATTACAGGGATGCACCGAGAATTTTCGGAAATACCTAAATCACCGAAACAACACGGCAGAAACACAACTGCAATGACGCAATAAAAAAGCGCAGCAGCACACGGTTATCTGGATCAGAGCAACATGTCTGCGGTGTGTGGAGAGCGATGTGCAGAACATGCAATGCTGAAATTTCAAGAGGGGTGTATCTGCAAAGAGTTTCTCCAAGTCGGGTTTAATTTATCACCTGAAATCCAAACATCCCGATTTCCTTCTAAATATGAGAAGAACGCGGCGCAGAAAAGTAAAGTCAATCCGAGCATGCGCACTCCGTCTGTAGAGGACGTTTTTGAAAAGGCAGGAAAGTTTTCCAGTGATGTGCCAAGGCAAAAGGCATAACACAAAAATTATGGATTTCATTGCCGTTCGAATTGAATTTTCATTTCGGTGCATCCCTAAAATATTATCGTTGGTGTGGCCCTCTGACACAATTCAGGTTTCTCATGTGGCCCCTTGTAAAAATTAATTGCCCCCCCCACCCCCCGCGGTATATTCATCTCACGCGCATGCGCATTTGACAAATACCGTATTGAACTCAAGCGAAGTGAACACACATAAAAAAAACACACAGTCTGTGTTTTCTACCCTGAAACACGTGAAATTAAAGCATCGATCTGTTCTGACTGACACACATGTGAAAGAATTGATTCGAGTGGCAACAACGGAATACGAGGCAGATTTGAAGGGGATTGTTCAAGGCAAGGAATGCCAAAAGTCCCACTAAGTAACATGCAGAGTAAAAGAAAAACGCTATTGTAAATTATTATATTTTTTGGTGGATTTGGTTAAACAGAGTGTGTGTGTGAGGCAGTGCAGTGTTCATTGTTGAAAATGACTGTCCTGTGGTCTTAAAATTGTAGGAGTCAATTTCTGTCATTGTGTTGGTGTGTGACATTTACAATAAATCTGGCTGAGCAGAGGTGTGTGTGTGTGTGTGTGTGTGTGTAAGAGGAAGGGATGGGTGATGTTCATGTGTGCCCATGTGTATGATGTGGCTCTTTGCGGTAACGCAGTCAAAAATGTGGCTCTCGGTCTCTGACTGGTTGCCCACCCCTGTATTAGAAGGTGGATTGATTCAAGTAGAAAATCACTGAAGGCTGAGTGGGAAATACACAACCTGATACTGAGTGTTGATGAGTTGAGTTAGATTTTCTTCATCTAATAACTTTTATTTCCCTTAATTAACGACTAAACGCTACCACTTAATCTATTTTCTTCTACCCTTACATCTAACCCCAACCCCTAACTCGATTTCTACCCCTAACTCCTAACTTTATTCTGAACCTTTCTGTGCACCTTCTTTATGGAGGCTTTATGTTGTTTGTAAGTAGGAAATAGTTAATTAATAGACCTTTATATCTGTCTCTAATCGTGACAGTGTAGCTAAACAGAGGGTTTTCTTAAGGATTTATGAATTTAGAACTAATTCAATAGGGGTTTTTAGTCTGAGAGGTCTTTGGAAATGGGCCTTTATAAAAAGTCAGTGTATCTACATTTGAAATCAAATTTTTATATTTCACATTAAAAATCTTGCAGATTAAACATGATAACAGCCAGCACTAAACAACCCATCTTACCTATGCTTATTTGGGTTCCTAGAGTTCCTGCACATAAACATTATGCACAAATATGTCTGATTGTCAGTGGGGGATAAATCCAAAATGTTCTCAAGTATTCCTGACTTACCATCATGCTTTAGTGAACTTTATTAGGGTTCTAATGTGTAAGAGTGTCTCTGTAACCCAGCACTGCTTTTGGGTACAGAGATGCATCTTCCACCCAAATTGGAACCAGGCAGATTCCCCTCCTGTTCTATTCCCATGGCAAGATGACATGAAAGACAATGAAAGCAGAATCCTTGATTAATGTTAGCAGACCCAATCAAATGTATGATATGCCGTTTATAACCATTGGTGTTGAGTGGTGTGGTTTGGGGTGGTGTGGTGTTGTGTTGCATGGTGTGGGTGATGGGGTGCTGTAGGGTAGTGTGGAGTTGCACGGTGTGGGGTGATGGGGTGCTGTGGGGTAGTGTAGTGTGGGGTGGGGTAGTGTTCGATAGTGTAGTGTGGGGTGGTGATGTGTTGCATGGTGTTGGGTGATGGGGTGATGTGGGGTAGTGTAAGGTTGGGCACCGTGCGATTTTGCACAGTGTGGGGTGATGGTGTGCTGTGGGGTAGTGTAGTGTGGTGGTGTGGTGTAGTGTAGTGCGGGGTGGTGTAGTGTGGGGTGGAGTGGTGTGGTGTGGGGTGCTGTATGGTTGAGTGATGGGGTGCAGTGGGGTAGTGTGTGGTAGTGTAGTATGGTGTGGTGTGGGGTAGTGTAGTGTGGGGTGGAGTGGAGTGGAGTGGTGTGATGTGGGGTGCTGTGAGGTAGTGTGTGGTAGTGTAGTATGGTGTGGTGTGGGGTAGTGTAGTGTGGGGTGGAGTGGTGTGGTGTGATGTATGATTGAGTGATGGGGTGCTGTGGGGTAGTGTGGTAGTGTAGTATGGTGTGGTGTGGGGTAGTGTAGTGTGGGGTGGAGTGGTGTGATGTGGGGTGCTGTGAGGTGGTGTGTGGTAGTGTAGTATGGTGTGGTGTGGGGTAGTGTAGTGTGGGGTGGAGTGGTGTGGGGTGCTGTATGGTGGAGTGATGGGTTGCTGTGAGGTAGTGTAGTGTGGTGGTGTGGTGTAGTGTAGTGTGGGGTGGAGTGGTGTGGTGTGGGGTGCTGTATGGTGGAGTGATGGGGTGCTGTGAGGTAGTGTGCGGTGGGGGGTGGTGTTTGGTGCTTGCTCATCAGGGATAAATGCACATCATTCACCTTCACTGTTAAATTCTGTAAAGCTGCTTTGAGACGATGTTGTGAAAAGTGCAATAGAAATAAACTTGACTTGGTGCGTTTAGGGCTCTTATGTGTTGTTTCATGTATGTAGATGTGAGATGTACTGAGATCTAGGAAAGGATCAGGGTCTGCGTTTTTTGCTTTTACTTCTGAATAAGAAATAAAACAAAGCGAACAAGTATCATGTTTTCAGTGTGATCTTTATTACTTGACTGGAACGCTCAGTAAAATACATTCCATCATGACTTTGTTGTGTTGTTACTTCCCAGGTGGTTCAGCGATAGCTTCAGCAGGGAGGACTTGAGCAGCAGCAGCAGCTGCAGCTGCAGCTTCAGCAGTGGCAGCAGCCTGAGCAGCAGCTGCTCCGGCAGCGGCAGCTGCAGCAGACGCGGCGGCAGCGGCGGCAGCAGAGGAGGAGGAAGAGGAAGAGGAAGAAGCACTGACGGTAATGGAGCTCTTGAGGTTAGGAATCAAGACACTGATGAAACAGAGAAGAACAACAATGTTAGATTGTTCACCTTACTGTCTAAATCATTCATTTATGGACTATGAATGTATACATTCTCTTATCTTTTCTAGCCAGGAGAAAACTGGTAAATAAAAACAAAAACACCTCTCGACTAGTAAAGGTTTCCTCAACAAAAGGCTTCTTCTCACTTTCCTCTTTACTCAGCATGAACACAGCACAAATCAAACACATGCAGACTAGCAGAGACAGTCCAAGAATTTAATTGGATTCCTAAAGATTGAGTTTACCTTCCGCTGGCCCCTATGTCCAACAATCTCCGGTACTCAGCAATCTCCAGCTCCAGTCTTGTCTTTATATCCAGCAGCATCTGATAGTCGCGACCTTGTCGCTCCATATCAGCACGAAGCTGCATGAGCTGTTCCTCCAGACTCGTCACCTTTGTAAATACAGAAATGTATTTAGTCAACTGGTATTGTTCTTGGCATGTTTATATGTTTACTACTGATAACAGAGTTTCCAAAATGCTACGGTAAAGCAATAAGGCTTTAGTCTAAACTCCCACACATTTCACCATAACACATGAATCCCTAAAACCTGCTGTGTGAGATACGACTCGGCTGCACCAAAATCTCATTGAAAGAAATAACAAAAACTTTAATAGACACAGCTCTTGGTAGAATTAAATATTTTAGTAAATTTAATGATTAAATATTTAGATTTATGGCATTTGGAAAAAAGACAAAATCCTGAATGACTTACAATTATTACAATTATCCATTAAGCAGTTAAGAGCCTTTCTCAAGGGTCCACAAGTGCAGTGCTGGGACTTGAACTTGTGATGCTCTGATCAGAACAACTGAGCTACTACTTTATCTCTCTGCAGCATCACTCTGTACATTCATTACACTTAAACAGTCTCTGATGAAGAGCTCTGACTGAATGTACATCTCTGGATTTTTGTTACACAAATGTTTTAAATGGGGAAACTATAAGAGACAAACTTATAGGCACTAAACGTATACATTATACACTCTTTTATACAACTTTATAACCGCTTTATCTCTGTTAAGCTACTTCAAAACCTTTAACTTTGAGAAAATGTTAATTGTTAAAAATGCTACATGAAATTAAAATGAAATGAACTGTGATTGGACAGAATGCTTTAAATAAGGTGCAAAAACAAACAAAAACATCTCAGCATTTATTGCACAGTATGCTGTGTTTGCTGCTCCTGTACAACTAATGATGATTTGTAGATCTCTCAAAGCAGCAGAGCCTCATAACCAAATGCCAGTCAGAGAAATATTTGATATCTCAAACATAAACATAAACATTTCTGTATTCATATATTAAAATATATTGTTTATAAACCCAGCCAGCCTGCTAACATCACTTCCTTTTTAAACTCTTAGCTTAGCTCTAGGAATCTCACCACCGGCCAGGTGGAGTCAAAAGTTCCAAAAAACCCTCAGTCTTCAGTCCTGTGTGTCCTACACTAAATATATTTTATATTGTATTGTTTCATGACTCTGGTACTTGGTTTCTAAATGACTCTGCATAATATTTACACACATTCCATTAATCTTTAACAATATTATAGAGAGAATCTTTTCTTATTGTTGACTTTAAAGACTGCTCCTCCAGACTCACCTGCAACTGGTATCCTGACAGCTGCTGAGCGTAGAAACTCTGTGTTTCTGACAGTTTTGCTCCCAGCGATGTTTTCTGAAGTGAAGCAATGTGGTGAGTATTTAGTAAATGTTTATTTGGTAATCATTTGTAATGTTTATTCTGAAATGTAAGTCTCACCACGGCCAGAACCGACTGGAGCTCGAGCTCCAGACTCTGCACTTTACTTCTCTCTGTAGTCATTTCTGTTTGAGTTGTTGATGTGGTCTGTGTGCTGGAAACATCCTGTTTCAGGGTCTCCAACTGCCAATGGAAAAGAGTTCAAGTTTATTTACCTTAATGTAAAACATACACAGATCTCCTCATGGACAGGCCAGAGTTTCAATTCCAGCACTTACAAATAAATGCTTTGAACCCACCTTGCCCTTGAACCAGTTCTCGACCTCTCTCCGGTTCTTGGCAGCAATGGTCTCATAATGATCACGAATGTCGTCCAGCACACTTGTGAGATCTTGCTGTGGTGCAGCATCCAGCTCCACATGAATCTGTCCACTCATCTGGCTACGTGTGGTCACCATTTCCTTAAAATACATTAAAGTTGGAGCAGATGGTTCAGTTGCTGTTCTGCATAATTTCTTCGTTTATGGCACACAAGAGTATCTAAATAGTTTGTAAAAATTTCCACCTGCACCTTTCCTTTCTGTTATGTAAAAAGAATTCTTCTATTTACTGTTTGGTCTGCTCCGACACCAAACACCTGCTTCATAACATTTTCCTGACAGATATAAACACACAGCATTTTGTTTGCTTGGAGAGCTTCATTACCTCCTCATGGTTCTTCTTGAGGTAAACCATATCATCACGCAGTGTGTCGATCTGCAGAGTGAGCTCTTTCGTGCTTAGGTAGATCTCATCTAACAGCCTCTTCAGCCCAGAGATATCGGCTTCAACTGACTGACGCAGGGCCAACTCATGCTCATACCTGTGTACAGATATTGTGTGCTAATTTCTTTAAAAGTATACATTCATTTCCTATCATAATCTATTAAAAAATGTGTTTTAAAATATGATTTTAAGTCTCACTTAGTCCTGAAGTCATCCGCAGCCAAAGTGGCATTGTCAATGTTAAGCTGGACATGACCTTTCACCCTAATGGCCTCCAGAATCTGAAAAAAAAGCATAAAATGACAACATACCATGAAAAGTAAATCCACATACCATGTATTCCAACATGGTGCAGAAAAAACACTTAACAAATTAAAATGTACAAAGTACTTTCACCAGTGTTTCTACAGCAAAAGACATAATAATAATAATAATAATAATAATAATAATAATAATAATAATAATACTGATAATAATAAATACTCTAATAATAGAATAGAATTATTTACATTGGCCTGGAGCTCATTGATGGTAGTTAAGGAGTCGCTGTAGTCCCGTGCAGTAGGTGAAGTCCTGCTGTCCACAAACTGACTGATCTTAAGCTCAAACTCTGCATTGCTCTTTTCCAGCAAACACACTTTCTTCAGGTAGGAGGCCAGGCGGTCATTAAGGATCCTCATGGTGAACTTTTCATTGCCCAGGATGCCAACTTCTGCTCCCCCACCTCCACCTCCAAAGCCAGCACCACTTCCAAAGCCAGCACCACTTCCAAAGCCAGCACCACTTCCAAAGCCAGCACCACTTCCATACCCAGCACCACTTCCATACCCAGCACTAAGACCTGCCAAAGAGCTTGATCGTAAAAGTGTAGCAGAGCTTGCACCAAGACCTGCACTGTAACCTGCACCAAGGCCTGCACCAGAGCTGAAGCCTCCAACAACACCACCTCTAGATGCACCAACCTGCATAGACCGAGAGGCTTTGGAGATTTGAACCCCAGAGCTACCTGCCCCACCACATACACTTGCAGACCAACCCCTTCTTCCTCTGCCACCACCCAGGAATTGGGACCCTGATCCTAGGCTACTCTGTGCTGTGAAGCTGTAGGCCATGCTGATGGAGGCTTGTTGGTCTTACTCTGGAGAGTGAGTGAGGATTAGAAGTTTAGCAGTCTTTTATACTCTGAATCTGAATAATCTGAATATTCAACCTGAAAATGAACAGTTGAAGTTCCCATGGATTTGCTAATTGATTGTTATGTAACATATCTTGAAGGTAGACTTACACTCTGTTAGGGGCATATATGGTGCCACCTCTCACTACAGGGGTATTTGCTCTGAATCCAAATTCCTCAAGGGTAGATGTCAGAGTAAAGAGACAATAGAAATAGACTTTTATTTGTGATTGTTTCATCTCCCCGACAGAGAGACCTTTCTTACATTTCAGAAGAGAGAAAGATCACAGCAATGCAAATGTATGGAATTTGCATCTTTCTGCTAAAGCCTGTGCCAATCTCACCTTTAACAGGAGCTTTTACAGTTAATTAGGGAACGAGTGCCCCGAGATCTTGCACAATCATTGTACTCATTTTTCCATCAAAATTCACTACCAGTCATAAGTTTGGACATGTCTTATTCAATGTTTTTTCTTTGTTGTCTTTCTATTCTTTTCAACAAAACTCGTTAAAAACTTGTTTGATTCTTCTTAACCACCTTTTGCTTTGATGAGAGCTTTGCATACTTTTTGCATTCTCTGATAAACCTCATGAGGTCGTCACCTCTGGTCACATAACTGGTCTCCACTATTCCAGATGATCTGATGCAGCACTCCATCACTCTCCTTCTTGAACAAACAGCTCTTACTGAAACTAGAGGTGTGTTTGGGGTAGATGTTCTGTTGGAAAACAAACAAATGATGCTCCTACTAAGTGTAAACCAGATGTGATGGCTACATGTCGATGCAGAATGCTGTGGTACCCATGCTGGTTAAGTGTGTCAAGTCAAATCAAGAGGCTTTTATTGTCATATACACATATTAAGACAAGTGAAGTTTATTTGTATAGCGCTTTTCACAACAGACATTGTCTCAAAGCAGCTTTACAGAAATCAACAGTGATGGTGAATGGTGTGTGTTTATCCCTGATGAGCAGCCGTGGCGACTGTGGCAAGGAAAAACTCCCTTAGATGTAATGAGGAAGAAACCTTGAGAGGAACCAGACTCAAAAGGGGAACCTCATCCTCATTTGGGTGACATCAAGAGTTTGATCATAAATCTTTTAACAATACAGAACACTGGAGAGTAAGAACTAACATGAGCACTGGAGTATAAGATTATAATGTTTTATACTACATATATAATGTTTTTTCTACAATCTTTACAGTCGTTATGGTTATAAAACTAGGAGCTACTGAGCTCAACATTTGTAATCATATATATACACAGTGGTACACAGTTCACACAGTCCTCTGGAACCCTGATGCTACACTAAACAACAACATAGAACTACAACACAATACAAGCTACATAAAGTGCATCGAGAGCAACCTAGTGCAAACAGTGCAGACAAAAAAACAGTACAGACAGACAGTGCAGACAGACAACACAAGACAACACAAAAAACCCAATATAGCACCGACCAGTAAACCTACTGTATACTCTGATTATACAGGACTGTGCGAGGAAACTGTAAACACTATACCTGGGAGTGAATATAAACAGAACAATGTAGTGCAAAAAAACAGCAACAGTCAAGAGGTGCAAAAAAACAGCATGTAAACAGTGTAATAGTGTCGATACATTGAAAGGTGCAAAGAAAAGCAGGTAAACTGTGTAGTACGGTAAAGTATAAATAATAATAAATAAATGGTGGTGGAATGTATTGAGATAAGTAATGAGTGTGTGTTAAGTGTTAAGTCCAGGTTGTACAGTTCAGTAACACACATTGAGTGTGTGTGTGTGTGTGTGTGTGTGTGTGCAAGTTCCCTTTTAGTTCTGTGTATTAAGTAGCCTGATGGCTTGCGGGAAAAAAACTGTTGCACCATCTGGATGTGACGGCCCGAATGTTTCGGAACCATTTTCCTGATGGCAGATGAGTGAAAAGTGTGTGTGACGGGTGTGTGTGGTCATCCACAATGCTGTTTGCTTTGCGGATGCAGCGTGTGGTGTAAATGTGCATAATAGAGGGGAGAGAGACTCCGATGATCTTCTCAGCTGTCCTCACTATCCTCTGTAGGGTCTTGCGATCCAAAACGGTGCAGTTCCCAAACCAGGCAGTGATACAGCTGCTCAAGATGCTCTCAATGGTCCCTCTTTAGTACATGGTCAGGATAGGGGAGGGAGATGAGCTTTCCTTAGGCTTCTCAGGAAGTAAAGACACTGGGCTGGGCTCTTGGTGATGGAGCTGGTGTTGAGTGACCAGGTGAGGTTGTCCGCCTCCAAGGAACACCAAAGAATTTTGTGCTCTTGACAATCTCCACTAAGGAGCCATCAATAATCAGTGGAGATTGGGCGCTCTGTGCTCTCCTGAAGTCCACAACCATCTCTTTTGGTTTTGTCAACGTTCAGAGACAGGTTGTTGGTGCCCCACCTGGCAATTAACCGTTGCACCTCCTCTTTGTATGCTGACTCGTCGTTCTTGCTGATTAGACCCACCACGGTCGAGTCATCAGCAAACTTAACGATGTGGTTCGCGCTGTGCATTGCTACACAGTCGTGAGTCAGCAAGGTGAACAGCAGTGGGCTGAGCACACAGCCCTGAGGGGCCCCAGTGCTTAGTGTGGTGGTGCTGGAGATGCTGTTCCCGATTCGGACTGACTGAGGTCTCCCAGTCAGGAAGTCCAGGATCCAGTTGCAGAGGGAGGTGTTCAGGCCCAGTAGGCTCAACTTCTCAATCAGGTGCTGGGGAATGATTGTTTTGAATGCTGAGCTGAAGTCAATGAACAGCATTCGCACATATGAGTCCTTGTTGTCCAGGTGGGTGAGGGCCAAATGGAGGGTTGTGGAGATGGCGTCTGTGGAACGGTTTGATTGATATGCAAACTGCATGGGGTCCACTAGGGAGGGTGGAAGCTGGGTCTTACTGTGCCTCATGACGAGCCTCTCGAAGCACTTCATCACAATGGGGGTGAGCGCGACGGGACGATAGTCATTGAGGCAGGAGACAGGAGACTTCTTTGGCACTGAAACAATGGTCGTTGTCTTAAGGCACGTGGGAACAACGTTGCTGTTTAGGGAGATGTTGAAGATATCAGTGAAGACATCTGCTAGCTGTTCTGCACATTCCCTGAGCACTCTGCCAGGAATGCTGTCAGGTCCAGCAGACTTCCTTGGGTTAACTCTGCATAGAGTTTTCCTCACTTCAGCTGTGGTTAGACAGAGCACCTGGTCAGTGGGTGGAGGGGTGGTCTTCCTCGCCTTTACGTTGTTCTGTGCCTCAAACCGGGCGTAGAAGTTGTTCAGTGCATCTGGGAGGGAGGCATCATGGTCAAAAGCAGGTGATGTAGTTTTGTAGTTCGTGATCACCTGGATGCCCTGCCACGAGCGCCGAGTGTCTCCGCTGTCCTGGAAGTGGTTGTGGATCGCTTCGCCTCTGTGATGGCACGGGACAGTTTGGCCCTTGCTGTTCTTAAGACCGTCTTGTCCTCTGGTCTGAAGGCAGAGTCTCTTTGTTTCAACAGCACACACACATTTGCAGTCATCCACGGCTTCTGGTTGAAGCGTGTAGTGATGGTCTTGGAGATGGTCACATCATCAACGCACTTGCTGGTGTAGCTGGTCACTGCTGATGCGTACTCCTCCAATGTGATGGAATCGCCATTGGTTGCAGCCTCCCTGAACATGTTCCAGTCAGTGCACTCAAAACAGTCTTGAAGAGCAGAAGTAGCTCCTTTTGGGCAGGTTTTCACCTGTTTCAGAACCGGTGTAGAGCGTCTGATGAGCGGTCTGTATGCTGGAATTAACATACAGTAACTCAGTGGTCTGAGTAGCCGAGATGGGGGCGGGGCTCCGCACGATACGCGCCGGGTATGTTTGTGTAAACAAGATCCAGCGTGTTCACTCGTCTCGTTGAAAAATCCACATGCTGATGGAGTTTAGGGAGCACAGTCCTGAGATTCACATGGTTGAAATCTCCGGCGATAATAAACAATCAGTCGGGGTGAGCATTCTGCAGCTCGCTAATAGCACCATAGAGTTCACTTAGTGCCTTCTTAGCATTAGCGCTGGGAGGAATGTACACTCCGACAATGAAAACAGTGGTGAATTCCTGTGGTAATAAAATAGTCTGCATCTAACAGGTACAAACTCCACTAGCGATGAGCAGTAGCGTGAGACAAGCACAGAGTTCTTGCACCATTCCGTGTTGATATTAACACACATGCCACCACCGCGAGTCTTACCGCACAGAGCAGCGTTTCTGTCGGCTCGAAATACGGTTAGTCTGTCTAGCTGGATGGCGGCGTCCGGAACTTCATAATGCAGATTATCGGTTGCATGATGCCTGTACCGTAACAGTGTCTGGTGTTCATACACATGAACACAGCTGACTCTGGTGTCCATGTATTGTAAAAGATCGGGCTAAATATGGTGAAAGCACCATTTTTGGATCCAGAGAGGCTGCTGCGAGCTACTGCCACGCCGCCACCTTGGATCCTCCATTTATAATAAATCATCAACAGTGTCATTAGCAAAACTCCTCCACACCATCACACCTCCTCCTCCATGCTTCACAGTGAAAACCACACATTTAGGAACCTTCCGTTCATCCTCTGTACATCTAACAAACACACACCACCAAAACAGTTTTCCACTGATCCAATGTTCAGTCATTGTGTTTCTGGGCCCAAGCAAGTCTTTTCTGTTGTTCTTCTGAAACTATGGTTTCTTTGCCGCAATTCAACCATAAAGGTCAGACACACACAGTCTCCTCTGAACAGTGGATAATGAAATTTTTCTGCAACTTCAACTCCGAGAAACATTTACATAAGTCAGAGGCTGGTCCATAATGACATTCTTGGAGCCTTGGATGGTAAAAGCTCTGTGGTTTTGGTGTTACTGGACCTAACCGCTGCATTTGACACTGTGGATCATGCCATCCTCATCTCTCGTCTTGAACATGTTGTTGGTCTGCAGGGTGCAGTACTAAAATGGTTCGCATCATACCTCACTAACAGAACTTTTTCAGTAATGCTGGATGATCATTCTTCCTCGGTTGCGTCTCTGTCATCTGGTGTGCCTCAAGGATCTATTCTTGGTCCTATTCTGTTTTTGACTCTATATGCTGCCACTTGGTCAACTCATCTCCAATCATAATGTTAAATTTCATTTCTATGCTGACGACCTCCATATCTATCTTCCTGTGATTCAGAGTAAGCCTTCTGCATTGGACCCTCTCCATAGTTGCCTTCAGGATATTAAACAGTGGCTTTCCCAGACCTTCCTGCATCTAAATGAAGAAAAGAATGAGTACATCCTGTTTAGCTCGGACTTACCCAGCAGTTCTCTGAGTTTTGGTCCTCTTACACCTCAGTTTGCACCTACCGTGCGTAACCTGGGTGTTATTTTTGACCAAAGTATGCAATTCAATAAGCAGATCAGTGCAGTAGTGAGGGTGAGCTTTTACCAGCTAAGGCTCATCAGCAAGGTCAAATCATTCTTGTCCCAAGCTGACCTTGAAAAAGCTATACATGCCTTCATCAGCTCGAGGATTGACTATTGTAATGCCCTTTAAATCGTCTCCAAATGGTACAAAACGTGGCAGCACGTCTTCTCACCAACACCTCCAAATGCTCCCACATCCCCCCTGTCCTCCGCTCGCTTCATTGGCTTCCGGTGCGGTTTAAGGTGGAGTGTAAGGTCCTGCTGTTTGTGTTCAAGGCAATCAATGATCTGGCCCCGCCGTACCTCGCCGAATTATTAAAGGTCTACCAACCAGCCAGAACTCTCCGCTCCTCTGGACATACCTCTCTGGTTGTTCTTAAATGCAAGTATAAAAAGTTTGGAGGCCGGTCATTTGCTGTCCAGGGACCAAAGCTGTGGAATGCACTTCCAGCACCCATACGATGCATCACTGAGCTGAGTATTTTTAAATCGCAGTTGAAAACTCATTTATTCAGACAAAGCTTTTAACACGTAGCCCTGATTCAACTGCTATTTTATGTTCATTGTGTCTTATTTTTATTTTTATTTATTTCTTAATTATTATTATTATTTTTTTATTTATTACTTTTAATAAAAAAAAATATTTTTAATGTTTAGTTTTTGCTTTACTGGAAAGCACCTTGTGCTCCTTTTGGTGTTGTAATGCGCTTTATGAATAAAGTTTGATTGATTGCTTGATTGATTGGTAATTGTAATAAACTTATCCTGTGACGCAGCGGTAGCTCTTAGTCTTCTTTTCCTGAGATGATCCTCATAAGAGCCGTTTCATCATAAAGAAAATGGTGTCCAAACTACCGACTGGTAGTGTATGTTAAGCTTAGCTATGTTCACAGATTAGTTTAATAAGCTGTTGATGCTTAATAAACTGTCAAATCGCCAGATAGCACATTGCCTTTATAGCTACATTTAATCATAGCAATAGAAAAATGTTTAGCATGAAGAGAAAGTCAGTCTTTTGGATTTTATATCTTTTCTCTCATTTAGCAAATTATGAAACTCTGTAACATATTACAGTACAGACAGTAGGAACAACCATGAAATTGAGTTTTTTTTAGATCCAGTAATTATTACTATTTGGTGTTGCTTTGTGAATCTTTCCTCCTAATTTTCCCACGTAACATCTAAAATGCTTTAGGCCATACAACTGTACTATGGGAAGAACCTTGTGGAGAATCAGGGGACTTCTCCTAACCAGTTATTCCAGGTTCCAGTGTTTTTGCACAAACATAAAAATAATATGATGCAATCTATTTAACCACCAAATTTTTTACAGCATATCTTTGACATTAATGTAGTTCCATAGGTCAGTCAGAATCACTTTTAGGAATCTGAAATGGAAAGCATGCCTCCACAACACTGAAATGTGAAGGTATTATGTTGGAGGGTCCACCAGTACTGACAGAGCTACACATGCTCCTGAGAAATCAGCGATCAGACCTCTTCAGTTCAGACCTGCCGATTTATCCTGATACCTTACGTCTGGACGGTGTTCTCAGCAACTGGAAAGCACCCAGTGCGGCTGAAGATGGTTCAAATGAACCAGCAAAAAACCATTAAGATTATCGTGGATTTGGACCATAATTAATATAAACAGTCTGCTACAATAGTTTAGGGCTGCAATCACCATGAACAGTTTTACACTTAAGTCTTTATCAGTAAACATGTGACAACTTCAACAATGATGGAGTTATAATGAATGGGCATTTGGTGTCACCTAGATGAGGATGGGGTCCTTTTTGAGTCTGGTCTGAACTTCATAGCAAGATTCACACCACCTCCAGACATGACCAATATTTACTAACAAAACGTGGTCATTATTAGGTTTGTTTTTATGTCCTCTGTCACATGGTACAACCTATACCTGAAAAGCAAGGAAGGATGAAGCAGCAGACAGAAGTTCTCACCTGGTCATAGAAAAGAAAATCTAAAAAAAAAACCCCAAATGAAAGTTCTATGGAAATGCACTGACTGATCTCCCTGGAAGAAATGTTGACGTTGAAGATGGACCAAGATTTTCACAAACATATGTCTGAGATAAAGGAATAAATTTCTGATTTGTTCATAAACATCACTGAAATTCTTATTTTCCATTTAAAGGTCTCATCATCTGGACTTATCTCAAATAATCTTAATCAAAAGATGGGTGATACTCTTCCTGCCCAAATAACATCACCATCATTTGCTACTGTTTTTGACCATGAAGGTCAGAGGGAATAAAGGCTCCTGACAGGTTCTAAAGAATGATCCACTCCACTCATGGATTTCTGTAAGATGTTTCATTTATGAACATCAGCTGATCTGATTTTAGATCATTGTGTGTGATCGTTCATTCAGTTAGAAGGTTCATGCTTCTGACCATTTACAGTAAAAATATTTGTTAGTGTGCAATATTCTTAAATAAAACTAAAGAAATAACAGTGGATTCCAAACCCCCCAAAAATGTAAATATCAGACTTTATTTTTCTTCCTTTTAATTTATCTTTTCTTGGCAAAAAAATCAAGATCAAATCATATAATATAGAAAAGAAAGAAAAAAGTTACAAATAAAATAATAAAAATGTGTGTTGGTTAAAACAGTTTCTACAGTTATGGAAATGATGTGAGTTCAGGTTTGCAGGTTGGGTTTTAGCCAACAGTGTGTGTGTGTGTGTGTGTGTGTGTGTGTGTGTGTGTGTGTGTGTGTGTGTGTGTGTGAGACAGCATGTGAGTGCGAGCAACACAAACCAGGGCAACTGTTGTTTATTTAACACATTGTTGAATCCAATCTTCACCATATCATGTGTTTCTGGAGATTTGGTTGCTACATTCAGTGTAAGTGGAGAGAAACATGTGGACTGTTATAATGCCGGGTTTCTAAACTCAGCAGTTACGACTTGTTATCGTGAGGTTCATTTATTAGTTTAAGTCTTTATTATCGTGAGATATTTGTTTAGTCAGTTAGTCAATGAGGAGTTTAGCCTCAGGTTCAGGGTGTGACTGCTGTGTCTCATTAAAAAGAACAAACATCTTCTGCTAAACCTCAAACACCACAGAGCACATGAACAGATGAGCAGCATCCAGTCTGGAACATCTGGATGATGTACAGGTGCTGAAGAATTTTCACTCGCAGTCAAGGATGCAGACCAAGAAAACATTAGACGCCATTCATTACAATAATCCCTACTTCCCCATCAGTCATCCCTTCATCCTTCACCACTCATCCCTCCATCCCCCACCACTCAGCCCGCCATCCTCCACCACTCATGTGTGTGTAGCTCTGTGTTGTGTGTGTGTAGCTCTGTGTTGTGTGTGTAGCTCTGTGTTGTGTGTCTAGCTCTGTGTTGTGTGTGTAGCTCTGTGTTCTGTGTGTAGCTCTGTGTTCTGTGTGTAGCTCTGTGTTGTGTGTATGTAGCTCTGTGTTGTGTGTGTACCTCTGTGTTGTGTGTGTGTGTAGCTCTGTGTTGTGTATGTAGCTCTGTGTGTGTGTGTGTAGCTCTGTGTTGTGTGTATGTAGCTCTGTGTTGTGTTTGTCTAGCTCTGTGTTGCATGTGTGTAGCTCTGTGTTGTGTATGTACCTCTGTGTGTGTGTGTGTGTGTGTGTGTGTAGCTCTGTGTTGTGTATGTAACTCTGTGTTGTGTGTGTAGCTCTGTGTTGTGTGTGTGTAGCTTTGTGTTGTGTATGTAGCCTGTGTGTGTGTGTGTGTGTGTGTAGCTCTGTGTTGTGTATGTAGCTCTGTGTTGTGTGTGTCTAGCTCTGTGTTGTGTGTGTAGCTCTGTGTGTGTGTGTAGCTCTATGTTGTGTGTGTAGCTCTGTGTTGTGTGTGTGTAGATCTGTGTTATGTGTGTGTAGCTCTGTGTTGTGTGTGTAGCTCTGTGTTGTGTATGTAGCTCTGTGTTGTGTGTATGTAGCTCTGTGTTGTGTGTGTAGCTCTGTGTTGTGTGTGTAGCTCTGTGTTATGTGTGTAGCTCTGTGTGTTGTGTGTGTAGCTCTGTGTTGTGTGTGTAGCTCTGTGTTGTGTGTGTAGCTCTGTGTTGTGTGTAGCTCTGTGTTGTGTATGTAGCTCTGTGTTGTGTGTGTAGCTCTGTGTTGTGTAGCTCTGTGTTGTGTGTGTAGCTCTGTGTTGTGTGTATGTAGCTCAGTGTTGTGTGTGTAGCTCTGTGTTGTGTGTGTGTAGCTCTGTGTTGTGTATGTAGCTCTGTGTTGTGTGTGTAGCTTTGTGTTGTGTATGTAGCTCTGTGTTGTGTGTGTAGCTCTGTGTTGTGTGTATGTAGCTCTGTGTTGTGTGTGTCTAGCTCTGTGTTGTGTGTGTGTAGCTTGTGTTGTGTATGTAGCTCTGTGTTGTGTGTTGTGTGTGTAGCTCTGTGTTGTGTGTAGCTCTGTGTTGTGTGTGTAGCTCTGTGTTGTGTGTATGTAGCTCTGTGTTGTGTGTGTGTAGCTCTGTGTTGTGTGTGTAGCTCTGTGTTGTGTATGTAGCTCTGTGTTGTGTATGTAGCTCTGTGTTGTGTGTGTGTAGCTCTGTGTTGTGTGTGTAGCTCAGTGTAGTGTATGTTGCTAAATGTTGTGTGTGTAGCTCTGTTGTGTGTAGCTCTGTGTGTGTGTGTGTGTAGCTCTGTGTTGTGTGTATGTAGCTCTGTGTTGTGTGTAGCTCTGTGTTGTGTATGTAGCTCTGTGTTTCTGGAGATTTGGTTGCTACATTCAGTGTAAGTGGAGAGAAACATGTGGACTGTTATAATGCCGGGTTTCTAAACTCAGCAGTTACGACTTGTTATCGTGAGGTTCATTTATTAGTTTAAGTCTTTATTATCGTGAGATATTTGTTTAGTCAGTTAGTCAATGAGGAGTTGTTGTGTGTCTAGCTCTGTGTTGCGTGTGTGTAGCTCTGTGTGTGTGTGTGTAGCTCTATGTTGTGTAGGTAGCTCTGTGTTGTGTGTGTAGATCTGTGTTATGTGTGTGTAGCTCTCTGTTGTGTATGTAGCTCTGTGTTGTGTATGTAGCTCTGTGTTGTGTGTATGTAGCCTGTGTTGTGTGTGTAGCTCAGTGTTGTGTGTGTAGCTCAGTGTTGTGTGTGTATCTGTGTTGTGTGTATGTAGCTCTGTGTTGTGTGTGTCTAGCTCTGTGTTGTGTGTATGTAGCTCTGTGTTGTGTATGTGTAGCTCTGTGTTGTGTGTAGCTCTGTGTTGTGTATGTAGCTCTGTGTTGTGTGTGTAGCTCTGTGTTGTGTGTATGTAGCTCTGTGTTGTGTGTGTCTAGCTCTGTGTTGTGTGTATCTTCGTGTTGTGTATGTAGCTCTGTGTTGTGTTGTGTGTCTAGCTCTGTGTTGTGTGTGTGTAGCTCTGTGTTGTGTATAGCTCTGTGTTGTGTGTGTAGCTCTGTGTTGTGTGTATGTAGCTCTGTGTTGTGTGTGTAGCTCTGTGTTGTGTGTGTGTAGCCTGTGTTGTGTGTGTGTAGCTCTGTGTTGTGTATGTAGCTCTGTGTTGTGTGTGTAGCCTGTGTTGTGTGTATGTAGCTCTGTGTTGTGTGTGTCTAGCTCTGTGTTGTGTGTATCTTCGTGTTGTGTATGTAGCTCTGTGTTGTGTTGTGTGTGTCTAGCCTGTGTTGTGTGTGTAGCCTGTGTTGTGTGTAGCCTGTGTTGTGTGTGTAGCCTGTGTTGTGTGTATGTAGCTCTGTGTTGTGTGTGTAGCTCTGTGTTGTGTATATGTAGCTCTGTGTGTGTGTAGCTTTGTGTTGTGTGTAGCTCTGTGTTGTGTATGTAGCTCTGTGTTGTGTGTGTGTAGCCTGTGTTGTGTATGTAGCTCTGTGTGTGTGTATGTAGCTCTGTGTTGCGTGTGTAGCTCTGTTGTGTGTGTGTAGCTCTGTGTTCTGTGTGTACCTATGTGTTGTGTGTGTGTGTAGCTCAGTGTTGTGTGTGTGTAGCTCTGTGTTGTGTGTGTGTAGCTCTGTGTTGTGTGTGTAGCTCTGTGTTGCGTGTGTGTGTAGCTCTGTGTTGTGTGTGTGTAGCTCTGTGTTGTGTGTGTAGCTCTGTGTTGTGTGTATGTAGCTCAGTGTGTGTGTGTGTAGCTCTGTGTGTGTGTGTAGCTCTGTGTGTGTGTATGTAGCTCTGTGTTGTGTGTGTAGCTTTGTGTTGTGTGTGTAGCCTGTGTTGTGTGTGTAGCCTGTGTTGTGTGTGTAGCTCTGTGTTGTGTGTGTCTAGCTCTGTGTTGTGTGTGTGTAGCTTGGTGTTGTGTATGTAGCTCTGTGTTGTGTTTGTCTAGCTCTGTGTGTGTGTGTGTGTAGCTCTGTGTTGTGTATGTAGCTCTGTGTTGTGTGTGTAGCTCTGTGTTGTGTGTGTGTGTGTAGCTCTGTGTTGTGTATGTAGCTCTGTGTTGCGTGTGTGTAGCTCTGTGTTGTGTATGTAGCCTGTGTTGTGTGATGTAGCTCTGTGTTGCGTGTGTGTAGCTCTGTGTGTTGTGTATGTAGCTCTGTGTTGTGTGTGTAGCTCTGTGTTGTGTGTGTAGCTCTGTGTTCTGTGTGTACCTATGTGTTGTGTGTGTGTGTGTAGCTCTGTGTTGTGTGTATGTAGCTCTGTGTTGCGTGTGTGTAGCTCTGTGTTGTGTATGTAGCTCTGTGTGTTGTGTGTATGTAGCTCTGTGTTGTGTGTGTGTGTGTAGCTCTGTGTGTGTATGTAGCTCAGTGTAGTGTATGTTGCTAAATGTTGTGTGTGTAGCTCTGTGTTCTGTGTGTACCTATGTGTGTGTGTGTGTGTGTAGCTCTGTGTTGTGTGTTGTAGCTCTGTGTTGTGTGTAGCTCTGTGTTGTGTATGTAGCTCTGTGTTTCTGGAGATTTGGTTGCTACATTCAGTGTAAGTGGAGAGAAACATGTGGACTGTTATAATGCCGGGTTTCTAAACTCAGCAGTTACGACTTGTTATCGTGAGGTTCATTTATTAGTTTAAGTCTTTATTATCGTGAGATATTTGTTTAGTCAGTTAGTCAATGAGGAGTTGTTGTGTGTGTCTAGCTCTGTGTTGCGTGTGTGTAGCTCTGTGTTGTGTGTGTGTGTAGCTCTATGTTGTGTAGGTAGCTCTGTGTGTGTGTGTAGATCTGTGTTATGTGTGTGTAGCTCTGTGTTGTGTATGTAGCTCTGTGTTGTGTATGTAGCTCTGTGTTGTGTGTATGTAGCTCTGTTGTGTGTGTAGCTCAGTGTTGTGTGTGTAGCTCAGTGTTGTGTGTGTAGCTCTGTGTTGTGTGTATGTAGCTCTGTGTTGTGTGTGTCTAGCTCTGTGTTGTGTGTATGTAGCTCTGTGTTGTGTTTGTCTAGCTCTGTGTTGCGTGTGTGTAGCTCTGTGTTGTGTATGTAGCTCTGTGTTGTGTGTGTAGCTCTGTGTTGTGTGTATGTAGCTCTGTGTTGTGTGTCTAGCTCTGTGTTGTGTGTGTCTAGCTCTGTGTTGTGTGTGTATCTTCGTGTTGTGTATGTAGCTCTGTGTTGTGTTTGTCTAGCTCTGTGTTGTGTGTGTGTAGCTCTGTGTTGTGTATGTAGCTCTGTGTTGTGTGTGTAGCTCTGTGTTGTGTGTATGTAGCTCTGTGTTGTGTGTGTAGCTCTGTGTTGTGTATGTGTAGCTCTGTGTTGTGTATGTAGCTCTGTGTTGTGTGTGTAGCTCTGTGTTGTGTATGTAGCTCTGTGTTGCGTGTGTGTAGCTCTGTGTTGTGTATTCAATTCAATTCAATTCATTTTTATTTGTATAGCGCTTTTAACAATGAACATTGTCTCAAAGCAGCTTTACACAGATAATGTGGTGATTAAACATAAATATGTTCTTTGTAAGTATGTTTGTCCCTGATGAGCAACTGTGGCAAGGAAAAACTCCCCGAGATGGCATAAGGAAGAAACCTTGAGAGGAACCAGACTCAAGAGGGAACCCATCCTCATCTGGGTTGCACCAAATGTCCATTTGAAGCAGATATACAATGTTGTGGGGTACAGTGATGATGATCAGAAGCAAACTGCACTCCCGAGTCAGTGCAGCAGACCGCCGACACCAACTACAGTCCAATCCGTCCTCAAAGCACCCGTTCTACTCCGAATTAAGAGACCGTCCCGAGCTGCACAGAAGTGTGAAGATCCAAGGAGGGAGAGGGCAGGAACACTGGTCACTGGAGCCTCAGGAGCATGTTTAACTCGACCGAGAGAGAGAGAGAGAGAGAGAGAGAGAGAGAGAGAGAGAGAGTGACGGAAGAGAAGGATATGGATTATTAAGTGTAACTATTGGTGTATGAAAGTTAATGTCACTGTGCAGTTTGGACTCCGGCAAGACTCGCTATGGCAGCATAACTAAAAGGGAGAACCAGAAGGTAACACAGACATGAGGGATCTCTGGGATAAGAGACGACCCACCACACCACCGTCAACAAACCTGAGTGAACGTGTGAATGTGAGGGACGACAGCATACAAATATACCAGTTCACCAAACACTCTATATCCATGTTCCCTCCAGATCTGTGCCTTTACCTAAGAGAAATCTACTGATAAAAGGCTTGACTAAATAAATACGTTTTCAACCTCGACTTGAACACTGAGACTGTGTCTGAGTCCCGAACACTGATTGGAAGGCTGTTCCATAACTGTGGGGCTTTATAAGAGAAAGATCTGCCCCCTGCTGTAGTCTTCATTATTTGAGGAACCAACAGATAGCCAGCACCTTTTGATCTAAGTAGGCGTGGAGGATCATACTGGTACAGAAGTTCACTCAGATACTGCGGTGCGAGACCATTGAGTGCTTTATACGTCAGTAGTAATATTTTATAGTCAATGCGAGATTTGATTGGGAGCCAGTGTAGACTGATTAAAACAGGGGTGATGTGGTCATATTTCCTAGATCTAGTGAGGACCCTTGCTGCTGCATTCTGGACTAACTGAAGCTTATTGATGCACTTACCGCACACCCAGACAGTAAAGCGTTACAGTAGTCTAATCTAGAAGTAACAAAAGCATGAACCAGTTTTTCTGCATCCTGTAACGACATCATATTTCTAATCTTAGCAATATTTCTAAGGTGAAAGAAGGCGATTCTGGTGATATTATTCACGTGAGACTCAAAGGAAAGACTCGGGTCAATAATCACACCAAGGTCTTTGACAGCCGTACATGCTGAAACAGAAACACCATCCAGAGATGCTACGTAATCGGAAAGTTTACTTCTAGCTGCATGTGGTCCTAGTAAAAGTACTTCCGTCTTATCTGAGTTGAGCAGAAGAAAGTTATTAAGCATCCACTGTCTAATGTCCTTTACACACTTCTCAACATTGTTAAGCTGATCTCTCATCTGGCTTTGCTGAAATATACAGCTGTGTGTCATCAGCATAGCAATGGAAGCGAATCCCATGTTTATGAATAATTTCACCAAGAGGCAGCATATATAAAGAGAAAAGCAGTGGGCCTAAGACAGATCCTTGAGGAACACCAAACTTTACCTCATAGAGCGTGGAGAACTCACCATTTACATCCACAAACTGATAGCGATCAGTCAAATAAGACCTGAGCCAAGAGAGAGCTGTTCCTTTATTCCTACAACATTCTCAAGTCTAGCAAGCAGTATAGTGTGATCAATGGTGTCAAAAGCTGCACTAAGGTCGAGCAAAACAAGTAAGGAGACAAAACCCTGATCAGAGGCCAATAACAGGTCATTTACCACCTTAACTAGCGCCGTCTCTGTGCTATGATGAGGCCGAAATCCTGACTGATACATTTCAAAATGTTATTCATAAGCAGATGTGAGCATAACTGCTGTGCTACAACCTTTTCTAAAATTTTGGATATAAAGGGGAGATTTGATATCGGTCTGTAGTTGGACAACTGACATGGGTCAAGGTCAGGTTTCTTAATAAGGGGGTGGATAACTGCCAGTTTGAAGGATTTCGGTACATAACCAGTGCTAATGGAAGAGTTAATTATTTTTAAAACAGGTTTGATTACCTCTGGAGCTATCTGTTTAAAGAAACTAGTAGGCAAGGGATCGAGAATACAGGTTGATGATTTTGATGAGGAGATTAATGAAATTAAGTCACTCTCATGAATAGTAGTGAAGCTTTGTAATTGATTGTCTGCTATAATGACACTGCTGTCTACAGGGTTACTTGTAAAATAATTTGGATTTATATTAACCGCCTGGATTTCTTGCCTGATGTTTTCAATTTTATTATTAAAAAAGTTCATGAAATCATTACTACCTATTGATGGTGTGCATGTTAGCGCAGTGCTTTTATTCCTGTTAATTTTGCTACCGTGCTGAATAAAAATCTAGGATTATGCTTGTTATTTTCTATGAGGGTGGAGAAATATGCTGATCTGGCAGCACTAAGAGATTTTCTATAATTTAGGAGGCTCTCCTTCCATGCTATTTGAAATACTGTTAATTTTGTTTGACGCCATTTACGCTCTAGTTTTCGAGTGGTCTGTTTTAAGGTGCGCGTATGATCATTATACCACTGTGCTAATTTTTCTCCCTGATCATTTTGGTCTTAAGGGGAGCTACATCATCTAGAGTGTAACGTAACGTTGTTTCTAGATGTTCAGTGGCCCAGTCGAGCTCTGCGGGGTCTGACGGAGATCTATCTAATATCGTAATATCGGGAAGATAATTAATAAACGCTGCTGTAGCTGACGTGAAAGTACGCTTAACACGGTAACGTGGTGAGGTAGAAATGCAATGACTAAGGCAAATTTTAAACGAGATTAGATAATGGTCTGAAATAGCTTCAGACTGTGGAATTATGACTAAGTTTTTTATTTTTAATCCAAATGTTAACAACAAGTCGAGAGTGTGTCCACCACTATGAGTGGGTCCTATAACATTCTGATTAATTCCGACTGAATCTAGAATGGACACAACTGCTGCTCTTAAGGAGTCTTCCTGATTATCAAAATGAATATTAAAGTCTCCAACAATTAATGCTTTGTCTAAAGAAGTAGCTAGATTTGTAATGAAATCTGCAAATTCTATCAGAAAATCAGAGTAGGGCCCTGGGGTCTATAAATAATAATTAGTGGAATTAACTGACTTGACCTGCTTTCAGACACTGAATATTTTATGTTGGTGTAGAGAACTTCAAATGTTTTACATTTGTGTTTAGTCTTTTGTGTGACGTTTAGATTATTATTATAAATAGCTGCTACTCCGCCTCCTCTGCCATTTAGACGGGGTTGGTGTATGTAACTATACCCAGGAGGACTCGCCTCATTTAATGCTACATATTCATTCGATTTAATCCACGTTTCTGTCAAACACATTATATTAAACTCCTGGTCGGTAATAATTTCGTTTATAGTAAGCGCTTTGGCGTGAGAGATCTAATATTCAACAATCCTATTTTTAGATCAGAGGTGCTGGCTGTGCGTCAGTCCTATTTAATTTAATGTTAATCAGGTTACTTAAACAGACTTTCTGATAGTTCCTATATTTTGGTTTTGCTCGGGGGACAGACACAGTCTCAATATGGTGGATCCTGAGTGACGACTCTGTGCAGCTAGCAGACGGTCGGTTTAGCCTGTCTGTCTGCTCCCTGGCCTTGGCTCTAGACAGTCACTTGTTAACTAGTGCTGTTCTGAGACTATGACCTATACTACAAGAAATGAGAGCAGCACCTTCCGGGTGGGATGGATACCGTCCCACCCCTAACAGGCCAGCCTTGCTCAAAATGCTCCAATTATTAATGAAGCCCACATTGTTTTGGAGCACCACTCGCACACCCAGACAGTAAAGCGTTACAGTAGTCTAATCTAGAAGTAACAAAAGCATGAACCAGTTTTTCTGCATCCTGTAACGACATCATATTTCTAATCTTAGCAATATTTCTAAGGTGAAAGAAGGCGATTCTGGTGATATTATTCACGTGAGACTCAAAGGAAAGACTCGGGTCAATAATCACACCAAGGTCTTTGACAGCCGTACATGCTGAAACAGAAACACCATCCAGAGATGCTACGTAATCGGAAAGTTTACTTCTAGCTGCATGTGGTCCTAGTAAAAGTACTTCCGTCTTATCTGAGTTGAGCAGAAGAAAGTTATTAAGCATCCACTGTCTAATGTCCTTTACACACTTCTCAACATTGTTAAGCTGATCTCTCATCTGGCTTTGCTGAAATATACAGCTGTGTGTCATCAGCATAGCAATGGAAGCGAATCCCATGTTTATGAATAATTTCACCAAGAGGCAGCATATATAAAGAGAAAAGCAGTGGGCCTAAGACAGATCCTTGAGGAACACCAAACTTTACCTCATAGAGCGTGGAGAACTCACCATTTACATCCACAAACTGATAGCGATCAGTCAAATAAGACCTGAGCCAAGAGAGAGCTGTTCCTTTATTCCTACAACATTCTCAAGTCTAGCAAGCAGTATAGTGTGATCAATGGTGTCAAAAGCTGCACTAAGGTCGAGCAAAACAAGTAAGGAGACAAAACCCTGATCAGAGGCCAATAACAGGTCATTTACCACCTTAACTAGCGCCGTCTCTGTGCTATGATGAGGCCGAAATCCTGACTGATACATTTCAAAAATGTTATTCATAAGCAGATGTGAGCATAACTGCTGTGCTACAACCTTTTCTAAAATTTTGGATATAAAGGGGAGATTTGATATCGGTCTGTAGTTGGACAACTGACATGGGTCAAGGTCAGGTTTCTTAATAAGGGGGTGGATAACTGCCAGTTTGAAGGATTTCGGTACATAACCAGTGCTAATGGAAGAGTTAATTATTTTTAAAACAGGTTTGATTACCTCTGGAGCTATCTGTTTAAAGAAACTAGTAGGCAAGGGATCGAGAATACAGGTTGATGATTTTGATGAGGAGATTAATGAAATTAAGTCACTCTCATGAATAGTAGTGAAGCTTTGTAATTGATTGTCTGCTATAATGACACTGCTGTCTACAGGGTTACTTGTAAAATAATTTGGATTTATATTAACCGCCTGGATTTCTTGCCTGATGTTTTCAATTTTATTATTAAAAAAGTTCATGAAATCATTACTACCTATTGATGGTGTGCATGTTAGCGCAGTGCTTTTATTCCTGTTAATTTTGCTACCGTGCTGAATAAAAATCTAGGATTATGCTTGTTATTTTCTATGAGGGTGGAGAAATATGCTGATCTGGCAGCACTAAGAGATTTTCTATAATTTAGGAGGCTCTCCTTCCATGCTATTTGAAATACTGTTAATTTTGTTTGACGCCATTTACGCTCTAGTTTTCGAGTGGTCTGTTTTAAGGTGCGCGTATGATCATTATACCACTGTGCTAATTTTTCTCCTGATCATTTTGGTCTTAAGGGAGCTACATCATCTAGAGTGTAACGTAACGTTGTTTCTAGATGTTCAGTGGCCCAGTCGAGCTCTGCGGGTCTGACGGAGATCTATCTAATATCGTAATATCGGAAGATAATTAATAAAACGCTGCTGTAGCTGACGTGAAAGTACGCTTAACACGGTAACGTGGTGAGGTAGAAATGCGATGACTAAGGCAAATTTTAAACGAGATTAGATAATGGTCTGAAATAGCTTCAGACTGTGGAATTATGACTAAGTTTTTTATTTTTAATCCAAATGTTAACAACAAGTCGAGAGTGTGTCCACCACTATGAGTGGGTCCTATAACATTCTGATTAATTCCGACTGAATCTAGAATGGACACAACTGCTGCTCTTAAGGAGTCTTCCTGATTATCAAAATGAATATTAAAGTCTCCAACAATTAATGCTTTGTCTAAAGAAGTAGCTAGATTTGTAATGAAATCTGCAAATTCTATCAGAAAATCAGAGTAGGGCCCTGGGGTCTATAAATAATAATTAGTGGAATTAACTGACTTGACCTGCTTTCAGACACTGAATATTTTATGTTGGTGTAGAGAACTTCAAATGTTTTACATTTGTGTTTAGTCTTTTGTGTGACGTTTAGATTATTATTATAAATAGCTGCTACTCCGCCTCCTCTGCCATTTAGACGGGTTGGTGTATGTAACTATACCCAGGAGGACTCGCCTCATTTAATGCTACATATTCATTCGATTTAATCCACGTTTCTGTCAAACACATTATATTAAACTCCTGGTCGGTAATAATTTCGTTTATAGTAAGCGCTTTTGGCGTGAGAGATCTAATATTCAACAATCCTATTTTTAGATCAGAGGTGCTGGCTGTGCGTTCAGTCCTATTTAATTTAATGTTAATCAGGTTACTTAAACAGACTTTCTGATAGTTCCTATATTTTGGTTTTGCTCGGGGGACAGACACAGTCTCAATATGGTGGATCCTGAGTGACGACTCTGTGCAGCTAGCAGACGGTCGGTTTAGCCTGTCTGTCTGCTCCCTGGCCTTGGCTCTAGACAGTCACTTGTTAACTAGTGCTGTTCTGAGACTATGACCTATACTACAAGAAATGAGAGCAGCACCTTCCCGGGTGGGATGGATACCGTCCCACCCTAACAGGCCAGCCTTGCCCTCAAAAATGCTCCAATTATTAATGAAGCCCACATTGTTTTGGAGCACCACTCGGACATCCAGCAGTTCAGCGACCATAACCTGCTGTAGGCTACATCGCCACGTCGCATTGGGATGGGGCCAGAGCATACTACAGCATCGGACATTGCCTTCGCTAATTTACACACCTCTATAATGTTACTCTTAGTAACCTCTGACTGTCGGCGTATATCATTAGCTCCTGTGTGAAAAACTATCTTAGAGAACCTGTGCTTTCCTAAGAATCTAAGCTGACCTGCTATGTCCGGCGCCCTGGCTCCCGGTATACACATAACCTGTGCTGCTGGTGCCCCTAAAGGTCTAGCTAGTTTCACGTGCCTCAGAATGGAGTCTCCTAAAACCAGAGCTCTTTCAGGTTTCTCAGCGGGTGCTTCACTGAGGAGAGCAAACCTGTTGGACACGTGAAGCGGAGAGGAATGGTGCTCCCGTGGGCGAGCCTTAGCGTTAGCTTTGGCTTTGCGAGTATGCCGCCGAGTCGTCACCCATTCGCCCCGCTGCGAGGGCTCTAATGCCGGAGTCGGGGAATAGTACCTTCACCTAGGGCATCCAGACTTTCCCTGCAGAACTTGGACTGCTCTCACACTCACTACTTCTCTCTAGACTCTGGATGCGCTCCTCTAATGCTAAGATCTTCTCCGTCAAAGAGCAAACTAGCTTACACTTCTCACAGATAAAATTATCGCTAACAACGGAGAAAGACTGACTAAACATGTCACACTTCACACACTGAGTGAACTGGATGTTCGCCATAATAGAGAAATTACGTACCTTAATGTGATTACTGTAGTGTTTGTTTGTAGTTCTGGTGAACTGCAGCAGTTTCCCACAATGCAGTGCAGCGATTTCCCACAATGTATGAAGCCCTGTGTTGTGTATGTAGCTCTGTGTTGTGTGTGTGTAGCTCTGTGTTGTGTGTGTAGCTCTGTGTTCTGTGTGTACCTATGTGTTGTGTGTGTGTGTGTGTGTAGCTCTGTGTTGTGTGTATGTAGCTCTGTGTTGCGTGTGTGTGTAGCTCTGTGTTGTGTATGTAGCTCTGTGTTGTGTATGTAGCTCTGTGTTGTGTGTGTAGCTCTGTGTGTGTGTAGCTCAGTGTAGTGTATGTTGCTAAATGTTGTGTGTGTAGCTCTGTGTTCTGTGTACCTATGTGTTGTGTGTGTGTGTGTGTAGCTCTGTGTTGTGTATGTAGCTCTGTGTTGTGTGTGTAGCTCTGTGTTGTGTGTGTAGCTCTGTGTGTGTGTGTGTGTAGCTCTGTGTGTGTGTATGTAGCTCTGTGTGTTGTGTGTGTAGCCTGTGTGTGTGTGTGTAGCTCTGTGTTGTGTGTGTGTAGCTCTGTGTTGTGTATGTAGCTCAGTGTAGTGTATGTTGCTCAATGTTGTGTGTGTAGCTCTGTGTTGTGTATGTAGCTCTGTGTTGTGTGTGTGTAGCTCTGTGTTGTGTATGTAGCTAGGTGTTGTGTGTATGTAGCTCTGTGTTGTGTGTATGTAGCTCTGTGTTGTGTGTGTGTGTGTGTAGCTCTGTGTTGTGTATGTAGCTCAGTGTAGTGTATGTTGCTCAATGTTGTGTGTGTAGCTCTGTGTTCTGTGTGTACCTATGTGTGTGTGTGTGTGTAGCTCTGTGTTGTGTGTATGTAGCTCTGTGTTGTGTGTGTAGCTCTGTGTTGTGTTTGTAGCTCTGTGTAATGTGTAGCTCTGTGTTCTGTGTAGCTCTGTGTTGTGGGTATGTAGCTCTGTGTTGTGTGTGTAGCTCTGTGTGTGTGTGTAGCTCTGTGTTGTGTGTATGTAGCTCTGTGTTGTGTGTAGCTCTGTGTGTAGCTCTGTGTGTATGTAGCTAGGTGTTGTGTGTATGTAGCTCTGTGTTGTGTGTGTGTGTGTGTGTGTTGTGTGTATGTAGCTCAGTGTAGTGTATGTTGCTAAATGTTGTGTGTGTAGCTCTGTGTTCTGTGTGTACCTATGTGTTGTGTGTGTGTGTAGCTCTGTGTTGTGTGTATGTAGCTCTGTGTTGTGTGTAGCTCTGTGTTGTGTGTGTAGCTCTGTGTTGTGTGTAGCTCTGTGTTGTGTGTGTAGCTCTATGTTGTGTGTGTAGCTCTGTTGTGTATGTAGCTCTATGTTGTGTGTGTAGCTCTGTGTTGTGTGTGTAGCTCTGTGTTGTGTGTGTAGCTGTGTTGTGTATGTAGCTCAGTGTTGTGTGTATGTAGCTCTGTTGTGTGTGTAGCTCTGTGTTGTGTATGTAGCTCTGTTGTGTGTGTGTAGCCTGTGTTGTGTGTGTATCTCTGTGTTGTGTGTGTAGCTATGTGTTGTGTGTGTGTAGCTCTGTGTTGTGTGTGTAGCTCTGTGTTGTGTGTGTGTAGCTCTGTGTTGTGTATGTAGCTCTGTGTGTTGTGTGTATGTAGCTCTGTGTTGTGTATGTAGCTCTGTGTTGTGTGTGTAGCTCTGTGTTGTGTGTATGTAGCTCTGTGTTGTGTGTAGCTCTGTGTTGTGTGTGTAGCTCTGTGTTGTGTGATGTAGCTCTGTGTTGTGTGTCTAGCTCTGTGTTGTGTGTGTAGCTCTGTGTTGTGTATGTAGCTCTGTGTTGTGTGATGTAGCTCTGTGTTGTGTGTATGTAGCTCTGTGTTGTGTGTGTGTAGCTCTGTGTTGTGTATGTAGCTCAGTGTGTGTGTGTAGCTCTGTGTTGTGTGATGTAGCTCTGTGTTGTGTGTATGTAGCTCTGTGTTGTGTGTGTAGCTCTGTGTTGTGTGTGTAGCTCTGTGTGTAGCTCTGTGTTGTGTTGTCTAGCTCTGTGTTGTGTGTATGTAGCTGTGTTGTGTATGTAGCTCTGTGTTGTGTGTATGTAGCTCTGTGTTGTGTATGTAGCTCTGTGTTGTGTTTGTAGCTCTGTTGTGTGTGTAGCCTGTGTTGTGTGTGTAGCTCTGTGTTGTGTGTGTAGCTCTGTGTTGTGTGTAGCTCTGTGTGTGTATGTAGCTCTGTGTTGTGTATGTAGCTCTGTGTTGTGTATGTAGCTCTGTGTTGTGTGTATGTAGCTCTGTGTTGTGTGTGTAGCTCTGTGTTGTGTATGTAGCTCTGTGTTGTGTGTGTAGCTCTGTGTTGCGTGTGTAGCTCTGTGTTGTGTGTGTAGCTCTGTGTTGTGTATGTAGCTCTGTGTTGTGTGTGTAGCTCTGTGTTGTGTGTATGTAGCTCTGTGTTTTGTATGTAGCTCTGTGTTATGTGTGTGTAGCTATGTGTTGTGTATGTTGCTCAATGTTGTGTGTGTGTAGCTCTGTGTTGTGTGTGTAGCTCTGTGTTGTGTGTGTAGCTCTGTGTTGTGTGTATGTAGCTCTGTGTTGTGTATGTAGCTCTGTGTTGTGTGTGTGTAGCTCTGTGTTGTATGTAGCTCTGTGTTGTGTGTGTCTAGCTCTGTGTTGTGTATGTAGCTCTGTGTTGTGTGTGTAGCTCTGTGTTGTGTGTGTAGCTCTGTGTTGTGTGTGTAGCTCTGTGTTGTGTATGTAGCTCTGTGTTGTGTGTGTAGATCTGTGTTATGTGTATGTAGCTCTGTGTTTTGTATGTAGCTCTGTGTTATGTGTGTGTAGCTATGTGTTGTGTATGTTGCTCAATGTTGTGTGTGTACCTCTGTGTTCTGTATGTACCTGTGTGTGTGTGTGTAGCTCTGTGTTGTGTGTATGTAGCTCTGTGTTGTGTGTGTAGCTCTGTGTTGTGTATGTAGCTCTGTGTAATGTGTAGCTCTGTGTTCCGTGTGTATCTCTGTGTTGTGTGTATGTAGCTCTGTGTTGTGTGTGTAGCTCTGTGTTGTGTATGTAGCTCTGTGTAATGTGTAGCTCTGTGTTCCGTGTGTATCTCTGTGTTGTGTGTATGTAGCTCTGTGTTGTGTGTGTGTAGCTCTGTGTTGTGTATGTAGCTCTGTGTTGTGTGTGTAGCTCTGTGTTGCGGTGTGTAGCTCTGTCTTGTGTTTGTAGCTCTGTGTGTGTGTGTGTAGCTCTGTGTTGCGTGTAGCTCTGTGTTGTGTGTGTAGCCTGTGTTGTGTGTAGCTCTGTGTGTGTGTGTGTATGTAGCTCTGTGTTGTGTGTGTAGCTCTGTGTTGTGTGTGTAGCTCTGTGTTGCGTGTGTGTAGCTCTGTGTTGCGTGTGTGTAGCTCTGTGTTGTGTGTGTGTAGCTCTGTGTTGCGTGTGTAGCTCTGTGTTGTGTGTGTAGCTCTGTGTTGTGTGTAGCTCTGTCTTGTGTTTGTAGCTCTGTGTTGCGTGTGTGTAGCTCTGTGTTGCGTGTGTAGCTCTGTCTTGTGTTTGTAGCTCTGTGTGTGTGTGTAGCTCTGTGTTGCGTGTGTAGCTCTGTGTTGTGTGTGTGTAGCTCTGTGTTGTGTGTGTAGCTCTGTGTTGCGGTGTGTAGCTCTGTGTTGTGTGTATGTAGCTCTATGTTGTGTGTAGCTCTGTGTGGCGTGTGTAGCTCTGTGTTGTGTGTATGTAGCTCTATGTTGTGTGTGTAGCTCTGTGTGGCGTGTGTGTAGCTCTGTGTTGTGTTATGTCTCATCCGGGTTCTGGAGGTTCTACCATGTCACTGTGTTCTGCTTTACATGGTTTAAAAGACAATAAAAGTTTCTTGATGACAAAAAACTGAATGAAAGACATTTACTTGAAGTTGAACACTAGATGGCAGTAAGTGAATGCTTTGTGAGGAAACATGGTGGCGTGTGTCAGAGTGTAACTTCAGAAGGTTTATTACAAATATGATCATTTATAGATATGAATTATAGAGAAATCATTTATTGACTTTAATAAAGTTTATAATGTTCAAATGATCACAGATCAAATCAGATCAAAACATCAATCCATATCTTTTTATTAATTCATCTGAAGTCCCACAGATCTCTCTGCATGATCTCTTCTTCTTCACCTTGCTTTCTGTCAGATATCTTATTATGGTGTTTAAAAGATACATTTAATTTCTTGAAAACATCACATCAAACAACAGATCCTTCAGGATCTTATCAGATGATCTGGTGGAAATCTACAAGTTTGTAATGTCTGCACAATTACTTCCCTGAACAATTCCTCCAAACTCCTGCAGTGCTGAGAAGCAGTGAAGAATTACGACTCTCTGGTTTCTCACTGGAGCTAAAGGTGAGATGTTTGCGATCAGCTTTTTTACTGACATGTGTTCGATCGTGTGAACTCGTGAAGGGCTCTTCTGGTTTGTGTGATTCTTCTTTAAAATTGAGAAGTGACTTTAGGTTTGTGAAAAGTTCTATATTGATGAATGAATCATGGCTTCTGCAGTTTATCATTAAAACCCCACGAAGGAGCTCAGAACCTTGTAACTCTCCAAAAGAACCCTCAAGGGTTTTGCTCATGGAGGTCACATGTCACACTTGGATGATGAAAAGAAAAAAAAAACATAACAAAGGTATAAATGTAGAATTTGAACTCATGCCAGGAGCTGGAAGGCGAGAAACTTGCAGAAACCTGCTCCAGGTTTTAGTCTTAAGAGCAGCTGCACACAACACAAAGCTCTCAGTCATCTGGCTGATGGACCTCAGTGACGCATAGATAAATAACTACTATCACACAGGAATGCTCTTAAGGGTTGACATGTACGGCTTGTTCTGTGTTATTATAAGTGGCCTAAAGGGCATTTCTGTGTACATTTCAAAGCTGGTGCTGAAAGCTGAGTGGAAACTCCACTGCATGCACATTTCATCAGCAGACACCATTCTCTCCAGAAGCCTGGTCTATCAAAACCAACCTGTCCAGATTTTATATAATAAAACAGTTTATATTAAATGTGATGAAGCAGTTTTAATCCTCTTTTCTTCTCTTGGTGTCAGTGAAGTGTTCACTCTGCTCAGGAGAACAGTTCATCTATTTACAAGATAAAGTGTTAAAGGGCTTCATGGGGGTTGAGTTACTAGGAATTGGAGATCCTGGGGCGTCGGCAATAGGAACCAGCGTGAGCTCGTGGAGCAGTGGAGCATTCGCTGTAAACTCTTTATAAGAATAGTGATAGTGTGGAAGCTGCACAAAGGGAATTTGGGCATCATTGCCAGTTTGGATGTCATGATGGTGTCCCTCATGCGATCACAGCATGGGCGTTTCAATACTAAGATGCAGCTCGACACAACACTCATGCGTGTTGTGGATCGGAGTGGTGAGGCGTGGGCTCCCCACGATGAAGCTCCAACAGCCTCGATATACTCTGGCATGTGGTCTGTTCAGCATCTTTATATACTTTACTACACTACTTTAATAAACTTTATTATTGAAGCTAAACCTGTTTCTTCAGGACTCTGACCCTGAAATTCCCTTTGTGCATCTCTCACATTATCACAATTCTCAAGTTCAAGCTGCAGAACAACACTGAGTGAATAAATACAACACTGACTACTAATTACTGTAATAATCACGCTGTTGTTGTTCGATGCCTGATGCTGTTTTTTTGTTATATTTCTTATTTGACTTTTTTATTTTAATTTTCTCACACAATCGTTTGTGTGTGTGTGTGTACGTGTGTGAGTGGGTGTATGTATGTGTGTGTGTGTGTGTTTGTAAGTGGGTGTATGTATGTGTGTAAGTGGGTGTATGTATGTGTGTGTGTGTGTGTGTGTTTGTGAGTGTGTGTGTGAGTGGGTGAATGTATGTGTGTGTGTGTGTGTGTGTGTGTGTGTGTGTGTGTGTGTGTGAGAGAGGTGTATGTATATGTGTGTGTGTGTTTGTAAGTGAGTGTGTCTGTATGTGTTTGAGTGGGTGAATGTATGTTTGTTTGTGAGTGGGTGTTTGTATGTGTGTGTTTGTGAGTATGTGTGTGTGTGTGTGTGTGTGTGTGTGTGTGTGTGTGTATGTATGTGTTTGTGAGTGTGTGTGTGAGTGGGTGTATGTGTGTTTGTAAGTAGGTGTATGTATGTGTGTGTGTTTGTTTGTGTGTGTGTGTGTTAAAATAATGCATCACATCTTTCTGAATTTTTATTTCAGGAGCACACACACACATAGAGCATAAAGAACATTGAACCATAAACTTTCAAGTACCAAAAACTTGAATATAAAATTTAAACGTTCAACAAAATAACTAAAAACAATTCTCTCTAAAATAAAATAAAAGTGCTGTTAAACTGTTCCAATGTCCAACTCATCTGCTAATATCCTTCTCTCTCTTCCTCACCTCAGGTGAGAGCAGTGCAGCCGGTTGCTCCAGAAAACACTCAACCATGTCATAGGCACTATTCCATCTCGTTAACACGTCTGTTAGAAGTTTGTGCACAGGGAGCTCCAGGAACGTTTGTTGGAAATCCAGTGATGCGTCGTACTCGTCCGAGTAACTTCACGACAGCGGGCAGCTTCAGTGCGCGCTGTGAGGACAGATTATGAGTGTGCGCGTAGCACTTTATATGGAGAAAAACGATTAATTGGGCAGCGATAACCATATTAGACGCATTTTCTGACTAAAGCAGGGTCTTTATCCGTTAAACAATTCTCAAAGAGCTTTACTTCACTGCCTCTGCCATGGTTTAGATTTCTCTCGCCAGCTTAAAACGGATACGACGTCATTTAATACAGACACCAACAAAATCCGTTTGGCCTTCTGTTGGAATAAAAGCGGTAACGTTTTCCCACCGCCTTTTTGGAAAAGTAAAATAATTAAATATATAGCGTGTGTGTTTGTGAGTAGGTGTATGTGTGTGTGTGTGTGTGTGTGTGTGTGTGTGTGTGTGTGAGAGAGGTGTATGTATATGTGTGTGTGTTGTAAGTGAGTGTGTCTGTATGTGTTTGAGTGGGTGAATGTATGTTTGTTTGTGAGTGGGTGTTTGTATGTGTGTGTGTGTGTGTGTATGTGTGTTTGTGAGTGTGTGTGAGTGGGTGTATGTGTGTTTGTAAGTAGGTGTATGTATGTGTGTGTGAGTGGTGTATGTGTTTGTGAGTGGGTGTATATACGTGTGTGTGTTTGTGAGTGTGTATGTCTGTGTGTGTTAGTGATTAGGTGTATATATTTCAATATGTGTCAGTGGGTGTATGTGTGTGTGTGTGTGTGTGTGTGTGTGTGTGTGTGTGCGTGAGTGGGTATATGTTTGTGAGTGTGTGTGTTTGTGAGTGTGTGCGTGAGTGGGTGTGTGTGTGTGTGTGTGTGTGTGTGTGTGTGAGTGTGTATGTCTGTGTGTGTTAGTGATTAGGTGTATATATTTCAATATGTGTCAGTGGGTGTATGTGTGTGTGTGTGTGTGTGTGTGTGTGTGTGTGCGTGAGTGGGTATATGTTTGTGAGTGTGTGTGTGTGTGTTTGTGAGTGTGTGTGCGTGAGTGGGTGTGTGTGTGTGTGTGTGTGTGTGTGTGAGAGTAGGTGTATGTATGTGTGTGTTTGTGAGTGTGTGTGTTTGTGAGTAGGTGTATGTATGTGTGTGTGTAAGTGGGTGTATGTGTGTTTGTGAGTAGGTGTATGTGTGTGTGTTTGTTAGTGGGTGTTTGTATATGTGTGTGTGTTTGTGAGTGGGTGTTTGGATATGTGTGTTTTTGTGAGTGTGTATGTACAGTGCCCTCCACAATTATTGGCACCCTGTTTAAGATGTGGTCGTGGACTTCTAAAATTCTCCTTTTTAAAACAACATAGAACCCAAATGCAAAAAAAGAGAAAAATCCAACCTTTTATTTAAGTACATTACTTTGGTGGTAAAAAATCATACATTTAGAAAAAAAAAAAACTTGAAATCATGTGTGCCACAATTATTGGCACCCCTGATGTTAATACTTTGTACAACCTCCTTTTGCCAACAAGACAGCACTTAATCTCCTCCTATAACATTTCACAAGATTGGAGAACACAGAGAGGATTTTGACCATTCTTCTTTGCACAATCTTTCTAGATCATCCAGTGTCCTGGGTCCTCTCTTATGCACTCTTCTCTTTAGCTCGCCCCACAGGTTTTCGATTGGGTTGAGGTCTGGGGACTGAGATGGCCATGGGAGGACCTTGAGTTTGTGACTGCTGAACCACTTTTGTGTAGATTTTGCCACATGTTTTGGATCATTATCCTGCTGAAAGACCCAATGACGACCCATCTTCAGCTTTCTGGCAGAGGCCATCAGGTTTTTATTTAAAATGTCCTGGTACTTCAAAGCATTCATAATGCCATGCACCCTAACAAGGTTCCCAGGGCCTTTGGAAGAGAAACAGGCCCACAGCATCACAGATCCTCCACCATACTTCACGGTGGGCATGAGGTGCTTTTCGGCATACTCATTCGCCAGACCCACTTAGAGTGTTTGTTGCCAAAAAGCTCAATCTTAGTCTCATCTGACCAAAGCACACGATCCCAGTTGAAGTCCCAGTACCGCTTAGCAAACTCCAGGCGTTTACGTTTGTGAGTGTTAGTGAGAAAAGGCTTTTTCCTTGCATGCCTCCCAAACAGCTTGTTGGCATGTAGAGGCGTCTGATGGTTGTTTTGGAGACTCTGTGACCCCAAGATGCCACTCTTTGATGCAATTCTGTGACGGTGAGCTTGGGAAATGTTTTTTACTTCTCTTACCATCCTCCTCACTGTGCGTTGTGGCAAGATAAACTTGGGACCTCTTCCAGCCTTGTTTGTCACTGTTCCAGTTGTTTTAAACTTCTTAATGATTCCTCTGACTGTAGATACCGGCAAGTTAAGGCGAGTGGCTATTTTCTTGTAGCCATTGCCTGACTTATGAAGGTCGACACACATCTGCCTTACTTGAATGGTGTGTTCTCTTGTCTTTGCCATGTTGACAAATGGGTAAGAGAATTAGGCCTCTGTGTCACGTCATATTTATACCCCAGGAAACAGGAAATCATGAATTACTAATTAAAAGTCCCTAGATACCCTGACCAACCTTAGCAACTACAGAAAAATATATATATAAAAAAAAAAAAGATTTTTCAGAGGAATTGTTAGGGGTGCCAATAATTGTGATTTCAAGTTTTTTTTTTCTAAATGTGTGATTTTTTACCACCAAAGTTATGTACTTAAATGAAAGGTTGGATTTTCTCTTTTTTGCATTTGGGTTCTATGTTGTTTTAAAAAAGGAGAATTTTTAGAAGTCCACGACCACATCTTAAACAGGGGTGCCAATAATTGTGGAGGGCACTGTATGTATGTGTGTGAGTGGGTGTATGTATGTTTGGTTTTGAATGGGGGTATGTATGTGTGTGCTTGTGAGTAGGTGTATGTATGTATATGTGTATGTTTGTGAGTGTGTGTGTATGTATGTGTGTGAGTGGGGTATGTATGTGTGCTTGTGAGTAGGTGTATGTATGTATGTATGTATGTGTGTGTGTGTGTGTGTGTGTGTGTGTGTGTGTGCTTCAGTGCTTGTAGGTATATGTGTGTGTTTGTGAGTGTGTGTGTGTGTGTGTGTATATATATGTTCTTTTAAGTGTGTGTTTGTGACTGGGTGTATGTAAAGTTGTGTGTGTGTGTGTTTGTGAAAGTGTGTATGTTTGTTTGTGGGTAGGTGTGTGTGTGTGTGTGTGTGTGTGTGTGTTTGTGAGTGGGTGTATGTACATGTGTGTGTTTGTGAGTGGGTGTATGTATGTTTGGTTTTGAATGGGGGTATGTATGTGTGTGTGTGTGTGTATGTGGGTGTTTGTGAGTGGGTGTATGTATGTGTGTGTGTGTGTATATATGTTCTTTTAAGTGTGTGTTTGTGACTGGGTGTATGTAAAGTTGTGTGTGTGTGTGTGTGTGTATGTGGGTGTTTGTGAGTGGGTATATGTTTATGTGTGTATGTATATTTGTGTGTGTGTATGTGCGTTAATGGGTGTATGTATGTGTGTGTTTGTGTGTGTATTTGTGAGAGTGTGTGTGTCTGAGAATGACGAAATGAATTACACAAGATCTTCTGATTAGAAATGTTTTTATTTTTTTGACTTCCAGTTTCATGGTGATTATTTGGTGATAGATGTAGAGGAGGTGGAGACGACCTTCCCATCGACCACCTCCTCCACCACAGTGATGATTGCAGTCTTGGTGGTGGAGGTCTTGGAGGAGGAAATCGAGGCACTGATAAACCACAAAGAGTAAATATTGAAGTTAGCAAAGACAAATCTTCCATCCTGCCTTTCCTGGAAGCTGTTGTAGATAAAATAATTCCAACTTTATCTTTTACCTGCCACTACCCTCAGCATCCAGGAGTCTCCTGTACTCAGCAATCTCCATCTCCAGTCTGGTCTTGATGTCCAGCAGCATCTGATACTCCTGAGACTGATGCTCCAGATCAGCACGAAGCTGCACCAGCTGCTCCTCCATACTTGTAACCTAGTTTGAGAAAACAAGAACCATTATATAAATAAACTGCAGGAGAACTTATGAAGATAGATAAAGTTCAGAAAGAACCTGGAGCCTCACCTGCACTTGGTATCCTGATAGTTGTATGGAATAACGGGACTGGATTTCTGACAGGGTTCCCTCCAATGAGGCTTTCTGTGGTGAGATAAAGCAGAGAGGAAAATTACCTTCTTATCACAATGACCTTGTAGATCTTTTACCAGACAATCATCCAGATTTCTGATGATCTGAACATAAAAATGTCTAAAAGTTTAAGTCTCACCATGGCCAACAGAGACTGGAGCTCAATTTCCAAAGACTGCAATGTGCTCTTCACAGAGTTCACTTCTGTTTTGGAGATGGCCAGAGTCTCAGTGCTGCCAGCCACTTCCTGTTTCAGGGTCTCAGACTGACAAATATAAAATTCAATTACAAAACAAAACACGTTTTCCAGAATGTACTCAAAAGGCACATTGTCGAGTCCCTTAGTGTCACTCAGCTCAGTACTGAAATTGGATTCACTTTGCATAAAAATACCATTTGCCACACCTTGATCTCCTAAAGATCTGTTGAACTTCAGAAGCTATTAAATGAAAAGCTTAATGCATTATGGTAGTAAGAATGCACCTTTGTCTGGAACCAGCCCTCCAGCTCTCTCTGGCTCTTGGCAGCAACAGCTTCATAGTGCTCGCGGATTTCTTCCATGACCTTGGTGAGATCTTGCTGTGGTGCAGCATCGACCTCAACATGAATCTGTCCACTCATCTGGCTGCGTGTGGATAGCAATTCCTGAAGATAAATAAAAGCTGCATGAGATGTTTGGACTTTTCTTTTTTTTTTATTACTTTTTTCCTTTTCTTTTCTTTTTATTAAGAATTTCAAAATGTATCAAAACAAACCTTCTTAAACACATCTGGTGACATTTAAGTTCATAATTTTGTTTGCCTGTACAGGTTTATCACCTCCTCGTGGTTCTTCTTGAGGAAAACCAGCTCCTCGTTCAGGGCCTCGATCTGCAGCGTGAGATCTTTTTTGGTCAGGTTCAGATCATCCAGCAGCCTCTTCAGTCCAGCAATATCGGCCTCAACATATTGACGCAAGGCCAACTCATTCTCAAACCTGAGTAAAGACATGGCATCTTCATTCCTACCTGTAAGTGCCTTGTTTTACATTCAGGTATTTAGAAGAAGGGAATTCCACATTATTATAAGATCTTACTTCATCCTGAAGTCATCTGCAGCCAGGCTGGCATTGTCAATGCTGAGGTGAACCGTACCATTCAACTGAAAGGCATCAAGAATCTACAAACATCAAAGCAAGGATAAAAAAATTATCACACTTTTGGCCACCAAAACCCTAAAAGAAAAGTCCTGAGAATTTTAAATAATAACTGATTTAAAACTCAGAGTGTGAAGTAGGAGATTTCTGTGTGCAGTGAAATGTTACTTAAAGATTTTTTAGAGGAGGCTTTTCCTTAAAGGTGATCTACCTTGACCTGAAGCTGAGTGATGCTAGCCAAGGAACCAGTGTGGTCCCGTGAGGTAGGTGAGGTCTTGCTGTCCAGGAACTGATGGATCTTGAGTTCAAGCTCTGCATTGGCCTTCTCCAGCGATCGCACCTTCTCCAGATAGGTGGCCAGACGGTCGTTAAGGTTCTGCATGGTGAACTTTTCATTTCCGATGATGCTACTATCCACTTCCCCAGCACCACCTCCGAATCCTGCACCAGAGCTGAAGCCCCCACCAACACTGCCTCCAGCTCCACCAAAGGACAAGGAACGAGAAGCTTGGGAGATGCGAACACCAGACCCTCCTGCTCCACCATAGACACTTCCCGCCCGCATAGCACTAATCCGGCCTCCACCACCAATAGACATCCGTGAAGATCCTCCGATTACTGATCTGGATGCAACACTGCTGTGGGTGGAGAAGGTGCTGGCCATATTGATGGAGGCTTTTCAGTCTTACTCTGGAGTATGAGTGAGCTTTAGAAGCGCAGGAGACTTTTATAGTCTGGATTTACATTAACTGCATGTTATGTAACCCACTAGGATCCAGTATCATGGGGTCATTTGTGATGGGTTCATGCCTTAAAGGTAGATTTTAGAGATTATGTGAACTCTGCATGATTGACAGCCAGGAGCACTCTCAGGAACATTTATAGTTCCTAGCTCCTTCCCACAGGGGTTTTTGCTTCAGGTTGAAATTCCTCAACAGCTCTCAGCTTGAAGAGATTTTACCTATAGCGGGTTCATATGGTGATCCTGTACCATCACTTTTTTTTTTACTTTAACTTCAAGTGCAGCAGAGAAAAAGACTACAATGAAAACACAGTTAGATGTTCACACACCCAGCTGAAGTCTCCATATTTTACTCAGCAGTTTTCATTTGGTTAGAAATGCAAACACACACAGTTTATACACGCTGTATATCATTAGCAGCATTTCTGCTCGCAGCATTCAGCACTTACACATTTCCATAAACCGTCATGTTTACTTTCAGTGTGTGAATATCTGTTCACAGGAGCTGCTGTTAGCGTCTGAACACACACACACACACACACACACACACACACACACACACACACACACACACACACACTTTAAAAAATTACCTATAGAATCTAACCAAAAAATGTGAGGTAACAATTTGCATTCAGTCTGTTTGGGTAAATTTCACCCTATACTGTTTGTAAAGAGTACCTAAATAAATCAGCTATAACATGGCAATTGAAATTAGGTAAAATCTATTCATAATATTAGACAATGAATTACTTATAAAAAGTGAGTATTATTAACACCATTGTATTTTTTCAAGTTATTTAATAATTGCTGTTATTAATTTACCAATATGACTAACCATTATTGAATCAGGAGGGTAAACTTACTAATAACATTAAAAAGTTATCAGACACAGTAGATCATGAATTTTTTAATAAACAACCAAAAATCAACCAAAAATCAACCAAAAATCTAAATTAGGCTAACATTACTCAAATAGTGTGTCTACTTGTTCATTAATTAAACTTAGGAAACATCTATTTGAAATTTACCAATTACTGTATCCTAAGACACTAATACTTGAATCAATGTATTTTTTATGTCTCTCTTCGGCATCCGTCCGTCTTCGAGAGACGATGGTGTAGCTTCCAGTTTGGGTGTCTTATCTGCACCTTCGGGAGTGGCTGAAAAGTCCGATCCTGGAGTGACAGTCTCTGTTGCACTTGCTGCAGGTGAATGCTGATGCTTGCTGAGGCTGTTGTTGGTTTGCCTTCCTCCTGGCTCTCTTTGCAGCGAGGTTTGTGTTTCTCACCTCCCTGGCTTTCTGGGCGCCCTGTCTGACAGCAAGACGCCAGGTGGGGCGGTCGTCAGCACAGCTCTCCCAGTTGTTACCATTGATGTTGGCCGTCTTCATGTCCTTTTTGCTGATATCTTTGTATCGCAGACGTGGCCGTCCGGTCAGTCCTGCACCTTCTGCTAGCTCGCCGTACACCAGGTCCTTGGGTATGCGGCCTGGGTCCATTCTCCTAACATGGCCAAGCCAGCGAAGGCGCCTCACGACACTTCTCCTGCAGCTGTCGTAGTAAGAAAATCATGTCTACAGTTGACCGGCCGGCTCGGAAACCACACTGGGACTCTGGGTGGACGCGGGAGGCTAGGGTCTGCGAACGCGTGCCAGGGCGACGCGGGCGATAGCCTTTCAAACGATGCTGAGGAGAGATATGCGTCGGTAGTTGTTGCAGTCACTGCGGTCTCCTTTGTTCTTGTACAAAGTGACAAAGTTTGCATCTCAGATGTCCTGGGGGATGTGTCCTTGTCCCCAGCAGAGGCAGAGGAGTTCGTGCAGGGTTGGAGTAGTGCTGGTTTCCTGATCTTAAGGACTTCAGGCGGGATGCCATCACTCCCAGGGGCCTTCCCACAAGCGAGGCAGTCGATAGCTTTTCTGAGCTCTTCCAGGGTGGGTGGTGTGTCTAGTTCCTCCATGACTGGCAGGTCTGAGATTGGCGTCTAAGGCGGTGTCGGTGACGACGTTTTGGGTTGCATACAGCTCAAGATAGTGCTCAACCCAGCGCTGCAGCTGTTTTCCCTGGTCTTTGATGACTTCGCCAGTCTTGGACTTGAGTGGGACGATCTTGGAGGTGGGTGGGCCTGTTGCCTTCTTGATCCCCTCGTACATGTCCCTTGCATCCCCGGTTTCGGCAGCTATCTGTATACTGGTGCAGAGGTTCAGCCAGTAGGTGTTAGCGCAGTGGCAAACGGTCTGCTTTTTCCTGGCAGTCCTGAGGGCTTGCAATGTACCAGGGATAGGCGCAGCCTTGTAAGCCGGGAGGGCTTTCCTCTTTGCCTCAGTCACGGGCTCCATTTCCTCCCACTTGTCAGTGTTTTTGCTCTCCTTCTTCCTGTAGGCAGTAATTGCTGAGTTGTACACAGAATTTCGGAGGTGGGACCACTTGGAGTCGATGGTGTCATCAGGTGTCTCTTTGGTGAGAGCCTCATGAAGCTTGCAGATGAACTGCTGTGTCTTTTCTGGGCTGCTTGTACAGTAGGTGTTGATGCGTGGGTGACCCTTCTTCTTGGCATGGTGCAGTTTCTTGGGTATTATTCGTACCTTGCTGGCCACAAGGGAGTGGTCCGTGTCGCAGTCGACACTGTGGTAGCTGCGGGGGAGAAGGACGCTGGCTAGATCCACATGCCTGGTGATGACGAGATCCAGCTAGGCCAGTGGTGGGATTGAGATACATTTTAACATTTTGACATTGCAGGCAAAAAAAACAAAAAAGGCAAGAAGCAGTCTATTCCATGAGTTTAATATTGAGGCTGTGAACCTTCTTGAGACACTTGCCTCCATCTAGCTCCAAAATAAGTTTTTGAAATACCTTGAGCCTCTTGGGATATTCAAGGTTGAAGGCATAGATTAATCCTATCAACAACACGCATGCCTTGGTTCTGTATCCACATCCACTGATCACTTGAATGCCCTCTATCACAATAGATACGTCTACTGGATCGTTCTCAGCCATGGGATTATGGATCAAAAGCACCTTCGTAGTTGTTATGAGGCTGTCTGTAAACAGCTTGTGTATATTGGTCATTTTGTAACTTACCTGGGAGTCTTGAAAGAGCTCTTCTTGCGGCTACCCTAGGTACTCAATGAGGCAGGAGAGCATTGCATCCCTTTTATTCTCAATACTCTGACTGTATAGACTGTAAAAAGATGCATTTTAATGACCAGCATTTTTTCTACAAATTAGTGTTTGCACTTTTGAGACTATCTGAACAAAAAACATACCTCATTTTCAGTGTTAAGGAGAGGGCGCATCCTGGTACCAACAGCACCTCTTTTGGGACGCATCAGCTGCAGAAGACGGGGTGTGTAACTGTCAAGCTTAAACATGAATGTTTCTTCCAGGGAAATAGTTGTTTTCCGACGAAACTCCTCTTTGATCTAGTAAATAAGTAAATGGACAAAATAATGACAACTCTTCCAATGACGAGTCATTTTCCAAATTCACTTTTCAAATTCTAAAGATTTATATATGAAATATATTAGTAATATTTCTAATTTGCTTTATTTACACATTTAGGGGTATGATAGGTGTATGTAGGAATAAAGGTTGAAAACTATTGGCGTTTATAAATACATTAGTGAAAAAGAATAACAAATATAATTATTCTTACTTGAGTCTCAGTGAATAAAGCTGGCCACCTCTCTTTGAAGACACTGATAGCTGGGCAGAGAGTCACCACCTCCTCTCTTCAAATTGAAAAAGTATAGACAGACACATGCAGACTGGTATAAACATTTACATTTGCAACATTCCATTTAACATTTCAACATAACATTATAACAATTCTCAATTATTGACACATATATGGCATTGAACTAATCATAATTCATGGCTGCACATCTTAAAGTCAGTCATATTCATGTCACAACAGAAAAATGTGTGCAAATGTGTCCATAGCCCCTTGTTGAAAAGCACTAATTTATATTTAGGTAGGTAGTTTTTACTAATATAAAGTAGTGCTTTTTAACAAGGGGCTATGGACATAATTAAAAAACAAAACAATGTTTTAGATTTCAACACTATAGTGTATTCAACAATTTTGCATAAATTAAGCCTACGCAATTGTATAGCTTAATTTTTGCTATGACATTAAATAACTGACATTCACATCCATATGTCTATTTTTTTACATTAAAATAACATGTCGTGACGAACATCATTTTCTAAGCACAACTTTAAAATTCTTTTTTAAATGCTGTAGCTAAAGCTTAACACCAAACTTTTTGTCTTACCCACAACACTTACATTTTAACATTTAAACGTGCTTTCTGGTAAACTTTCAGTTAGCCTAAACATTGGCTGGTGGAGTCACACACAGCTAGCTATATGAGTTAGCTATGTTACTATCTACCTTTCAGTAACTTAATAAAACTTAGATTAGAATATAATAGCACGGGTAAAAGTTTTGAAATCGCGTTCTTGCAGTACCATTAGTGCTTCAATAATGCGGAAAAAGCACATTTTTAACATTAGTACAAGAGAAAATGTGTTTTTAGCTAGCTCGCTATGACCAATGTCCGAAGCTATATGTGAACTCCTCATCTAACATAGAACAATGACCACAATCTTATGACAGATAAAACTAACTAAGTGCCCGTTTTCTTTTATTACATGATAAATATGCAGGGTAAAAAGTTATCTTACCATCAGCACTGAAGCTTGACAAATGTAGTCAACTTCCACAATCCAGCTCGCCCAACGAACATGTGCCCCAAATAGCTCTTGCTCTAACAGACAGGCAAACGTTTTTGGGTATATATTACATAGTTTTTTTTAGTTTGCAGTTATTACTATAAATAATTAGGTAGTGTGGGTTAATTTTACTCATTATTATATAATTAAACGTCCTGACTTACATATTAAGTAAATGCTACACTATTGGCAAAATCACCACCAAAATCATTTTTTACAGTGCACACACACACACACACACACACACACACACACACACACACACACACTCTCTTTAATTTAGTTCAGTTTTATTTGTGTAGAGTTTTTAACATTTTCCCAAAGCTGCTCCACAGTGATAACGAGGTTCTAAAGTTGGAATGGAGAAGTTTAGTGTCTATAGGTTTGTGCCTTATAAGTTTCTCCCTAATGACTGATCCAGTGGTGACTGTGGTGAAGGAAAAACTCCCTGATACTTCATGAGTCTGCTGCACAGTGTTTCCAACTGAAGAGAACTCCAGAAAAATGATGAAGAGAGAGAGAGAAAGAGAGAGAGAGAGAGAGAGGATTATTAAGTCTCCTTGTTGTTGTATAAAAGTTAAAGACACTGTACAGTGTGATCAGGGTGTAAGTGGGGACTCCAGCAAAACTCGTTATGGAGAATGGAGCGGCAGAAGGAAACACAGACATGAGGGATCTCTGGGAAAAGAGACGCCACCACAGCACCGTCAACAAACCTGAGTGACACAAAAAGAAAAGGCGACAGAAAATCGAACCAGAAACAAACACAGCTACTATAATCACCAACACACACCTGAGGAAAATTATTTCAGGTGAGAAATAACTGCAAAAACATAGAGCAGAATTTCAGCCTCAGACAGAAACGAGATGAGACGACTTTACTTCTGAAAATGCTGGCACTAAAGAGACTCCTTTCAGAAAACTAAACCAGATCATTTTTTTCTAAATTACTTTAAGCGATGTACACATCCCTGTGAATGAGCTGTTGCTATGGAAACAATAACTCATGAGAACAAGCGCATTAATTATAAACCTGCTCAGTGCTGCGATTACAGAGAATTAATCCACACTTCCTGACCAATCAGAATCCAGAACCCAGCAGCAGCAACAGTGTTGTGTAAACTTATAAAGCACAACACAACTTCAGCATGTCAGTGATTTTAAACCAAATATTCCAACAAACTAAATGTAAAAAAATGAGTTTGTTGTTTTGTTGTGAAAAGCACAGAGCTGTCGCTGCAGTATGAAAGCGTATTTACAGACTGTAAAGTAGTTCATTATCTTTCATGTGGAATTGCAGGAACATAGAGGTCAGTGTCTGACCTTACACAGGCCATGCCCTTAATCAGGCCACACCCACTCCAGGTGCACAAACAGCTTTAATGAAAGCCATGACAGGACATGTGATCACACCACCTATACATCTGCTTTCAATAAATCAGCCAGTCTATTCTGCCACTCGTTTATGTTCAGAGCATTCAGGAATGTATTCAGCTCTGGGCGTTAGCTACAACAGACACAAAACTACTTTATTCCCTATTGTACTGCAACAAACCCACAAACCACATGCTGCTGTGAGTCCTGACCTGCATAAAGGAACATTAACTACATGCACCTGAAGGTCATTCTACACACAGCAGTCTTATATATAAACACAGGTGCATCCTAATAAATTAGAATATCATAAAAAAATTATTTATTTTAGTAATTGAATACAAAAAGTGAAACTGGTATATGATATAGATTCATCACACACACACACACACACACACACACACACACACTGATATATTTTAAGTGTTTCTTTCTTTTCATTTTGATGATTTTGGCTCACAGCTGCTGATTAAAACCCAAAATTCAGTATCAGAAAATGGGAATATTGTGAGAAAGTTGAATATTGGAGACTCGTGACGTCTCACTAATCAGCTCATTAACTCCAAACACCTGCTCAGGTTTCCTGAGTCTTTAAATGGCGTCTCAGTCTGGTTCAGGCTCCACAATCATGGGGGAAAACTGCTGACTCGACAGTTGTCCAGAAGATGATCATTCATCAAAATGTGCTAGAAAAAGATGAAATGAAGCAGATTCAAGAATTAGTGGAGATTCACAAAGAGTGGCCTGCAGCTGGAGTCAGTGCTTCAAGAGCCTCGACACACAGACGTCTCGTCTCCATGGGCTACAACTGACTCATTCCTCGTGTCAAGCCACTGCTGAACCAGAGACAACATCAGAGCTGTCTTACCTGGACAAAGGACAAAAAGCACTGGACTGTTGCTCAGTGGGACAAAGTCGTCTTTTGATGAAAGGAAAGAAAATCTTGCATTTCATGTGGAAATCAGGGTCCTAGTGTCTGGAGGAAGAGAGGAGAGGGACAGAATCCAAGCTGCTTGAGGTCCAGTGTAAAGTTTGAAAGTTCTAGAGCACTTCACGATTCCCTCTGCTGACCAGCTTTATGGAGATTCTCACACTGTCAAAAGCACAAAGTTGGTTAAATGACCATGGTGTTGGTGTGCTTGACTGAAGCAAACTCACCAGACCTGAACCCCGTAGATAATCTCTGGCATATTGTTAAGAGGAACATGAGAAACAAGAGACCAAAAAATGCAGATGAGCTGATGAAGGCCACTGTCAAAGAAACATGGGCTTTCACACCACCTCAGCAGTGCCACAGTCTGATCTCCTCCATGCCACAGTCTGATCTCCTCCATGCCACAGTCTGATCTCCTCCATGCCATGCCCACAAGGCAGTAATTAAGGCAAAAGGAGCCTCGACCAATTATTGAGTACAAATACAGTAAATAACATACTTTCCAGAAGCCCAACAATTCACTTGCCAAAATCATCACAATTAAAAGAAATAAACACAAATGTCTCTGTGTGATGAATGTATATATCAGTTTCCCTTTTTTGTATTGAATTACTAAAATAAATCAACATTCAAATGATATTTTAATTTATTGAGATGCACCTGTGTGTGTGTGTGTGTGTGTGTGTGTGTGTGTGTGTGTGTGTGTGTGTGAGAGAGAGAGAGATACTACACTCATGGTATTGATGTGTGTGCCACAGGTCATAGAGATCACACTTTATTTATTTTGAGGTTTGAAGCTCCCTGCAGGATTCGAGTTGATTAGAGATCTGTATAAAAGTGCAAAAATAACTGTGTGTTGTTTGTAAACTCAACCTTTCTTTGTGACTTTCTCTCTTTGTGTTCAGACTCATCTTGTTGTTTATCAGTGTTGTAGCCTTGGGGTCAGGGTGTGGCCACTAACAGCGCTAACTTGCATCGCTGATGTGCTAGCATGTCACAAACCATAACATGGTTTTATTTCAGTCCTTCATGCCCGGGTGAAATGATAGTAAAGAACAAGCCGGAACCTGCTGCTTTTATTTGTATTTCAGATTCCAGTGTGTTTACCAGGAAAATTGTTTACAGAGAAGATTCTCTCACAACCACAGCTCTTTCACAGCTCTTACACAGATTTCTCACACAGCTCTCTCACACAGCTCTCACACAGCTCTCACACACAGCTCTCTTATACAGCTCTCTTATACAGCTCTCTCACACAGCTCTCACACAGCTCTCTCACACAGCTCTCTCACACAGCTCTCACACAGCTCTCTCTCACAGCTCTCACACACAGCTCTCACACAGCTCTCTTATACAGCTCTCTTATACAGCTCTCTCACAAAGCTCTCTCACAGCTCTCTCACACAGCTCTCTCACAGCTCTCTCTCACAGCTCTCTCACACAGCTCTCTCACAGCTCTCTCTCACAGCTCTCTCAGCTCTCTCACAGCTCTCACAGCTCTCTCACAGCTCTCTCACAGCTCTCACAGCCTCACACAGCTCTCACACAGCTCTCTCTCACACAGCTCTCACACAGCTCTCTCTCACAGCTCTCTCACAGCTCTCTCTTATACAGCTCTCTCACAGCTCTTATACAGCTCTTATACAGCTCTCACACAGCTCTCACACAGCTCTCACACAGCTCTCTCATACAGCTCTCACACAGCTCTCTCACACAGCTCTCACACAGCTCTTATACAGCTCTCACACAGCTCTCTCACACAGCTCTCACACAGCTCTCTCATACAGCTCTCACACAGCTCTCACACAGCTCTCACATAGCTCTCACACAGCTCTCATACAGCTCTCTAATAGAGCTTTCACACAGCTCTCATACAGCTCTCACACAGCTCTCTCACACAGCTCTCTCACAAAGCTCTCTAATAGAGCTTTCACACAGCTCTTATACAGCTCTCTCACACAGCTCTCTAATAGAGCTTTCACACAGCCCTCTTACACAGCTCTCACAGCTCTTATACAGCTCTCACAGCTCTCAGCTCTCTCACACAGCTCTCTAATAGAGCTTTTACACAGCCTCTCACAGCTCTCTCTCACACAGCTCTCTCTCACAGCTCTCTCCACACAGCTCTCACACAGCTCTCTCACACAGCTCTCTCACACAGCTCTCTCACACAGCTCTCACAGCTCTCTCACACAGCTCTCTCACAGCTCTCTCACAGCTCTCTCTCACAGCTCTCTCATACAGCTCTCTCACACAGCTCTCTCAGCTCTCTCACACAGCTCTCTAATAGAGCTCTCACACAGCTCTCCACAGCTCTCACACAGCTCTCTAATAGAGCTTTCACACAGCTCTCTACACAGCTCTCACACAGCTCTCATACAGCTCTCACAGCTCTCTCACAGCTCTCACACAGCTCTCTTATACAGCTCTTACACAGCTCTCTCTCACAGCCTCTCACACAGCTCTCACACAGCTCTCACACAGCTCTCTCTCACAGCCTCTCACACAGCTCTCACAGCTCTCACACAGCTCTCACACAGCTCTCACACAGCTCTCTCTCACACAGCTCTACAGCTCTCTCATACAGCTCTCACAGCTCTCACACAGCTCTCACACAACTCTCACACAGCTCTCTCACACAGCTCTCTCTACAGCTCTCACACAGCTCTCACACAGCTCTCTCACACAGCTCTCTCACAGCTCTCACAGCTCTCTCACACAGCTCTCTCTCACAGCTCTCTCTCACAGCTCTCACAGCTCACACAGCTCTCACACAGCTCTCACAGCTCTCTCTCACAGCTCTCTCACAGCTCTCACACAGCTCTCTCACACAGCTCTCACACAGCTCTCTCACACAGCTCTCTCACAGCTCTCTCACACAGCTCTCTCTCACAGCTCTCTCACACACAGCTCTCTCACACAGCCTCTCACACAGCTCTCACAGCTCTCACACAGCTCTCACACAGCTCTCTCACAGCTCTCTCACACAGCCTCTCTCACAGCCTCTCACACAGCTCTCCACACAGCTCTCACACAGCTCTCTCACACAGCTCTCTCACACAGCTCTCTCATACAGCTCTCACACAGCTCTCTCACACAGCTCTCTCACATAGCTCTCTAATAGAGCTTTCACACAGCTCTTATACACAGCTCTCACACAGCTCTCTCACACAGCTCTCTCACACAGCTCTCTATACAGCTCTCACAGCTCTTATACAGCTCTCTCACACAGCTCACACAGCTCTCTAATAGAGCTTTCACACAGCCCTCTTACACAGCTCTCTCACACAGCTCTTATACAGCTCTCACACAGCTCTCTCACAAAGCTCTCTCTCACACAGCTCTCTAATAGAGCTTTCACACAGCTCTCTCTCACAGCTCTCTCACAGCTCTCACATAGCTCTCACACACAGCTCTCTCAGCTCTCACAGCTCTCACACAGCTCTCACACAGCTCTTATACAGCTCTCACACAGCTCTCACAGCTCTCTCACACAGCTCTCTCACAGCTCTCTCACAGCTCTCACACAGCTCTCACATAGCTCTCACACAGCTCTCACACAGCTCTCTCTCAGCTCTCACACAGCCTCTCACACAGCTCACAGCTCTCTACAGCTCTCACACAGCTCTCATACAGCCTCACACAGCTCTCTCACACAGCTCTCACACAGCTCTCACACAGCTCTTATACAGCTCTCTCACACAGCTCTCTAACAGAGCTTTCACACAGCTCTCCTCACAGCTCTCTCACACAGCTCTTATACAGCTCTCACAGCTCTCTCACACAGCTCTCACAGCTCTCACACAGCTCTCTCTCACAGCTCTCCACAGCTCTCACAGCTCTCACAGCTCTCTCTCACAGCTCTCTCACACAGCTCTCCACACAGCTCTCTCACACAGCTCTCTCACAGCTCTCTTATACAGCTCTCACAGCTCTCTCACAGCTCTCTCTCACACAGCTCTCTTATACATCTCTCACACAGCTCTCTCACAGCTCTCACACAGCTCTCTCACACAGCTCTCTTATACAGCTCTCACACAGCTCTCACACAGCTCTCACACAGCTCTCTCACACAGCTCTCTTATACAGCTCTCTCACACAGCTCTCTCACAGCTCTCTCACACAGCTCTTATACAGCTCTCACACAGCTCTCACACAGCCCTCACACAGCTCTCTCACACAGCTCTCTCACAGCTCTTATACAGCTCTCACACAGCTCTCACACAGCTCTCACACAGCTCTTATACAAGCTCTCACACAGCTCTCTCTCACAGCTCTCTCACACAGCTCTCTCACACAGCTCTCACACACAGCTCTCTCACACAGCTCTCTTATACAGCTCTCTCTCACAGCTCTCTCACACAGCTCTCTCACACAGCTCTCTTATACAGCTCTCTTATACAGCTCTCTCACACAGCTCTTATACAGCTCTCACACAGCTCTTATACAGCTCTTATACAGCTCTCTCATACAGCTCTCACACAGCTCTCACACAGCTCTCACACAGCTCTTATACAGCTCTTATACAGCTCTCACACAGCTCTCACACACAGCTCTCTTATGCAGCTCTTACACAGCTCTTATACAGCTCTTATACACAGCTCTCTCACACAGCTCTCACACAGCTCTCTCACAGCTCTCTCATACAGCTCTCTCATACAGCTCTCTCACACAGCTCTCACACAGCTCTCACATAGCTCTCACACAGCTCTCTCATACAGCTCTTACACAGCTCTCTCATACAGCTCTCACACAGCTCTCACACAGCTCTCACACAGCTCTCAAACAGCTCTCTCTCACAGCTCTCTCTCACACAGCTCTCTCACACAGCTCTCTCACACAGCTCTCTCCAACAGCTCTTATACAGCTCTTATACAGCTCTTATACAGCTCTCACACAGCTCTTATACAGCTCTCTCACACAGCTCTCTCATACAGCTCTCTCACACAGCTCTCTCATACAGCTCTTACACAGCTCTCACACAGCTCTCTCACACAGCTCTCACACAGCTCTCTCACAGCTCTCTCACACAGCTCTCTCATACAGCTCTCAGACAGCTCTCACACAGCTCTCTCACATAGCTCTCACACAGCTCTCACACAGCTCTCATACAGCTCTCACACAGCTCTTATACAGCTCTCACAGCTCTCACAGCTCTCACACAGCTCTCACAGCTCTCTAATAGAGCTTTCACACAGCTCTCATACAGCTCTCACACAGCTCTCTCACACAGCTCTCTAATAGAGCTTTCACACAGCTCTTATACAGCTCTCTCACACAGCTCTCTAATAGAGCTTTCACACAGCCCTCTTACACAGCTCTCTCACACAGCTCTTATACAGCTCTCACACAGCTCTCTCACAAAGCTCTCTCACACAGCTCTCTAATAGAGCTTTTACACAGCCCTCTTACACAGCTCTCATACAGCCCTCTCACACAGCTCTCTCACACAGCTCTCTCTCACAGCTCTCTCACACAGCTCTCTCACATAGCTCTCACACAGCTCTCTCATACAGCTCTCACACAGCTCTCACACAGCTCTTATACAGCTCTCACACAGCTCTCACACAGCTCTCACACAGCCTCACACAGCTCTCACAGCTCTCTCACACAGCTCTCTCATACAGCTCTCATACAGCTCTCACACAGCTCTCTCACATAGCTCTCACACAGCTCTCATACAGCTCTCACACAGCTCTCACACAGCTCTCTCACACAGCTCTCTAATAGAGCTTTCACACAGCTCTCATACAGCTCTCACACAGCTCTCTCACACAGCTCTCTAACAGAGCTTTCACACAGCTCTTATACAGCTCTCTCACATAGCTCTCTAATAGAGCTTTCACACAGCCCTCTTACACAGCTCTCTCACACAGCTCTTATACAGCTCTCACACAGCTCTCTCACAAAGCTCTCTCACACAGCTCTCTAATAGAGCTTTTACACAGCCCTCTTACACAGCTCTCATACAGCCCTCTCACACAGCTCTCTCACACAGCTCTCACACAGCTCTCACACAGCTCTCTCACAGCTCTCTCACACAGCTCTCTCATACAGCTCTCACACAGCTCTCTCAGCTCTCACAGCCTCACACAGCTCTCACACAGCTCTCACAGCTCTCAGCTCTCACACAGCTCTCACACAGCTCACACAGCTCTCTCTCACAGCCTCTCTCACACAGCTCTCTCACACAGCTCTCTCCAACAGCTCTTATACAGCTCTTATACAGCTCTCACACAGCTCTTATACAGCTCTCTCACACAGCTCTCTCATACAGCTCTCACATAGCTCTCACACAGCTCTCTCATACAGCTCTCACACAGCTCTCACACAGCTCTTATACAGCTCTCACACAGCTCTCTCACACAGCTCTCTCACAGCCTCTCACACAGCTCTCATACAGCTCTCACACAGCTCACACAGCTCTCTCACACAGCTCTCACAGCCTCTCATACAGCTCTCACACAGCTCTTATACAGCTCTCACACAGCTCTCACACAGCTCTCATACAGCTCTCACACAGCTCTCACACAGCTCTCTCACACAGCTCTCTAATAGAGCTTTCACACAGCTCTCATACAGCTCTCACACAGCTCTTTCACACAGCTCTCTAATATAGCTTTCACACAGCTCTTATACAGCTCTCTCACACAGCTCTCTAATAGAGCTTTCACACAGCCCTCTTACACAGCTCTCTCACAAAGCTCTCTCACACAGCTCTCTCTCACAGCTCTCTCTCACAGCTCTCTCACACAGCTCTCACACAGCTCTCACACAGCTCTCACACAGCTCTCTCACACAGCTCTCATACAGCTCTCACACAGCTCTCTCACACAGCTCTCTCACACAGCTCTCTAATAGAGCTTTCACACAGCCCTCTTACACAGCTCTCTCACACAGCTCTCTCACACAGCTCTCTAATAGAGCTCACACAGCTCTCATACAGCTCTCACAGCTCTCTCACACAGCTCTCTCATACAGCTCTCTCTCACACAGCCTTATACAGCTCTCACACAGCTCTCTAATAGAGCTTTCACACAGCCCTCTTACACAGCCTCTCACACAGCTCTTATACAGCTCACACAGCTCTCTCACACAGCCTCTCACACAGCTCTCAGCTCTCTCACAGCCTCTCACACAGCTCTCACACAGCTCTCTCACAGCTCTTACACAGCTCTCACACAGCCTCCTCACACAGCTCTCACAGCTCTCACACAGCCTCTCACACAGCTCTCTCACACAGCTCTCTAATAGAGCTTTCACACAGCCCTCTTACACAGCTCTCTCTCACAGCTCTCTCACACAGCTCTCACACAGCCTCTCACACAGCCTCTCACACAGCTTTCACACAGCTCTCACACAGCCTCACACAGCTCTCTCACACAGCTCTCACACAGCTCTCACACAGCTTCCACACAGCTCTCTCGCAGCTCTCTCACACAGCTTTCTCACACAGCCTCTCACAGCTCTCTCACAGCTCTCTCACACAGCTCTCACACAGCTTCCACACAGCTCTCTCGCAGCTCTCTCACACAGCTTTCTCACACAGCTCTCTCACACAGCTCTCTCACACAGCTTTCTCACAGTTCTCTCACAGCTCTCACAGCTCTCTTACACAGCTTCCACACAGCTCTCTCGCAGCTCTCTCACACAGCTTTCTCACACAGCTCTCTCACAGCTCTCACAGCTCTCTCACAGCTCTCTCGCAGCTCTCTCACACAGCTTTCTCACACAGCTCTCTCACACAGCTCTCTCACAGCTCTCTCACACAGCTCTCACACAGCTTCCACACAGCTCTCTCTCACAGCTCTCTCACACAGCTCTCTCACACAGCTCTCACACACCTCACTCTCTCTTATATATATTTTTATATATTTTTTCAGTTAAAAATGAAACCATCTCAGATCTAAATCTTTATCATTTGAAGGAACCCAGCAGGACAGCAGACATGTGAAGTCTTTTGACTTGACTTTATTTTCTCTGTAAACATTGAGGAACATGTCACAGGGCTTGAACTCATCTTATTACTACATGAAGACACAAAAGGTTTAGCTGGTGGTAGTTGTAGACTCAGAAGTCCTGGAGGAGGTCACCACTTTACCATCAACCACCTCCTCAGTGACGATCACAACCTTTTGCGTGGTGGAGCTGGAGGAGGTGATGCTGCTGGTTGTGGTGCTGGAAGAGGAAATAAAGATTGTTAAACACATACAGGAGGAGAGAAAACATTTAAATATCTCATTAATTACCTGGTGGTCAGTTCTCCATCCAGCAGTCTCCTGTACTCAGCGATCTCTATCTCCAGCCTGGTCTTGATGTCTAGTAACATCTGATACTCCTGAGCTTGGCGAGCGAGATCAGCACGAAGCTGCCCCAGCTGCTCCTCCATACTTGTTACCTGGACCTGGTAGCCAGTGAGCATTCGTGCGTAGCGATTCTGTGTCTCGGCAAGAGTGGCTTCGAGAGACGCTTTCTAAACAGACAATTAAGGCAATCAATGTTAAAATAAACGTTCCATAAACTTTAGGGTTCTTGAGCAAGAACTTTGCTGAGAATCTCTGAAAATTTTCACTGAGGATAAGAATGAGGTCATAATGAGGAATAGCTGAAAGCCATATTAATATTTCACACATTGTCATGTTGAGCAAAAAAACCCTTTTCCTAAATATTAGACTGATATTTTATTATACCAGTTAGCATTGTGTGGGTTGGCAAGAAATTACCATGAGGGTTGGAAAAGATTCTTCATCATGACATGGGTTATTGTGTTGTACAGATTAGTATCTAAACTTTTGTGCTCTGAAGATCTCACCATGCTGAGCTGTGACTGAAGCTCAATTTCGAGACTCTGAAGAGTGCGCTTAAGTTCTGTGGTTTCTGATTTGGATGTCTGGAGTGTTTCTGTGCTGATGGCAACTTCTTTGTTTATTGTGTCACTCTGTGGAGAAGAAAATCACAAAAGCGATTAAAACTCTTAGAATGAGACACTTTTGGACACCGAGTTACACATGCTCCAGGTGAGACTCACCTTGTTCTGGAACCACACTTCAAGCTCCTTGCGGCTCTTAGCGGCTGCAGATTCGTATTGCTCACGGATTCCAGCCAGGATGGCCATCAGGTCTTGCTGTGGTGCAGCATCCACCTCCACATTCACCTGTCCACCCATCTGAGTGCGTGCCATCAGGAGCTCCTACAGGAACAAGACAAGAAGTAAGCTACTGGTATTATAAGGTCATAGGTGTGCAGCTTGAAATACTACCTGCAATGCGTACTTTTTTCTTCCTTTATTGTATTTATACACTGTACTGTGTATATACTGTATATTATAGTATGTGTATATTATTTTTATAAATTTGCATTTATTATTAATATATTTTTTTTATTTATTTCCTTTGCTGCTGTGACAAAGAAATTTCCCCACTGTGGGACAAAAAAAGTTATATCTTTTCTTATCTCATATTGATGTTTCAGAGCTGCTGATATAATGATTTGCATGAATAAATGTGTCTGGGATAAAAATCATGCCTTACTTCCTCATGGTTCTTCTTTAGATAGATTAGTTCCTCTTGCAGACCGTCGATCTGCATCTGAAAATCTGACCTAGTCAACGTCAGTTCATCCAGAACTTTCCTCAGCCCAAAGATGTCGGCCTCCACAGACTGCTCTATGGACAGCTCGTTCTCAAACCTGAAACAATGACCAAACATTTATCAGTTAGACACACTCTCAAAATGTAAAGATCATAAAAAAACATAGGAGACATAAAATTCACTCTAAATTTATAAGTAGTAGTTAAAAAAAAGAAGTTGACCAAGACGTTTCCAGATTCTCTGAACCCCCACATGCTCCCTCTCATTCCTCTTCTTCTTCTTTATAATGCTTATTCTTACACTTACTTTGCTTTGAAGTCATCAGCAGAAAGCTTGGCGTTATCGATGTTGAGATACAGTCCTCCATTCACAGCAATGGCTCCCTGAATCTGCAACAAACACAATAAAGATCATTTCATTTAAAAAATATATAAAACATCTTTCATTTCAGCAAAAAACCTCCAAGGTACAAAAGGTCAAAATGCAAACAGGTAAAAAATGACAATGGCACCAGTAGGAACATGGGCGTAGGGGAGGAGATGGACATGGCCCTTGTAGGGAGATGGGCTCTTGATATCACCCAAATGAGGATGAGGTTCTCCTTTTCATTCTGGTTCCTCTTCTTCCTAATAACATCTAAGGGGGTTTTTCCTCACAAAAGTCTCCATGGCTGTTCATCAGGGATAAATACACATCATTCACCTTCATTGTTAAATTCTGTAAAGCTGCTTTGAGTCAATGTCTGTTGTGAAAAGCGCAATAGAAATAAACTTGACTTGGTTTGACTTAATTGGGGAACGGGGGTTAGGCGTGGCCCCTGAAGGGACATGGACTCTGGTGGAAGGAGATGGGTGTGGCCCCTGAAGGAAGATGGACTCTGGTGGAAGTAGATAGCCGTGGCCCCTGTAAGGAGATGGACTCTTGGGGAAGGATATGGGCGTGGCCCCTGTAGGGAGATGGACTCTGGGGGAACGAGATGGTTGTGGCCCCTGTAAGGAGATGGACTCTTGGGGAAGGAGATGGGCGTGGCCCCTGTAGGGAGATGGACTCTGGGGGAACGAGATGGTTGTGGCTCTGGTAGGGAGATGGACTCTTGGGGAAGGAGATGGGTGTGGTGTAAGAATTGCTTGTTATAATAATTACACCATTCATTTTAAATACAACTCCACTTTTCTGAGTCAATGACCTTCATCTAGTCATTTTATAGTCTTCAGGACAGAATTTGTGGAAGTGAGGAAGAGGATAGTGACTATCCTAATTGTAACCCTAACTCTAATCCTATGCCCCTATCCATCACTTGGACATTAACCAGCTGCAGTGCACTGCAGGTTTTCATGAGAGCATCATAAGTTTTCTACTGTGACTTTGAAGACTTAAATAGTGAATAAGGGAGCGAGTTAAACCCTTGTCGTAGAATAGAAGTGTATGGGTGAGTGGGTCGGGGTCCTACCTTGGCCTGAAGGTCGCTGATGGTGACAAAGTAGGCAGAGTAGTCCTGGGCTGCAGGTGCAGCCTTGTTCTCGAGGAACTGGTGGATTTTGAGCTCCAGCTCAGCATTGGCAGACTCCAGGGAGCGCACCTTCTCCAGATAGGAGGCCAGACGCTCATTCAAGCTTTGCATTGCTAGCTTCTCATTAGCCGAGACATCAATGGCATCTGCAAGATTCAGGCCACCTCCAAAAGCTGAACTGGTGGTGGAGATGCGCACTCCAGACCCTCCAGCTCCCCCATAAACGCTGCGAGTGGAGGACATGAAGCCGCTGTTGGAGAACATTGTTGTCATGATGATGATGGCGACGAACAGGACTTCTGCTCAGGCTGGAGAAGAATTAGTAGCAAGAGGAGAGAGCTGGCTACTTTTAAACCCAGCACAAGGTGGGGGGGGCGGGGGGTAGGAGGTTGGGGGCATTTGTCTCCTCAGGCTGAAAGCACCTCAAACTAGATTAACCTGTCTGCAAATGTTGGTGAGAGAGCAAAAAAGTGGAATTTTACACAATCTTCAGTTATGAACTAATTTGAAATTAGGGTTAAAGGTCAAACTGGAACTACTTAAACTGGTCCACTCTGGCAGAAACCCATAATCACCAGAAATTCCATTATCTGATGCTCTTCTGGTGAGTAGTGAGGTCATGAATGTAAACATATCTACATCTTGGGTGCAGTGTGAGGGAGAGAATGGCTGAAAGAAGAGCCGAGTGCATTTGCCTGGGCAGCAGGTCTGCTCATGAGATAGAGCTGGACGTAGCTTGTGCTCATTGAAATCCAGGTCAATTTTTCCATGTAGGATAATTAATTGTGACTCTTTTCTGCTTTCAGAAACTGCTTTCACAGTGCTGCCTACATATGCTGTTCAACCAGAGTGAGAAACGTTATTGAGATAAACATGAGGTCTGAGGTTGAATGTCTGAATGTCTGAACACTCTCTGTAACCATGTGATCACAGAACATTTACATTTACATTTGCGGCATTTGGCAGACACCCTTATCCAGAGCGACTTACAACTGAGCAGGGGAGGGTTTTAGGGCTTTGCTCAAGGGCCCAGCAGTGGCAGCTTGGTGGTGGTGGGATTTGAACCTATGATCTTCTGATCCAAAGCCCAATGCCTTAACCACTGAGCTAACACCTCCCAGAACAGACATCTTCTGCCATGCACTTGACCCTAGAATGTTCCGGATCAATATGCAAGAAGAAATTATTGATGCAAATTAAAAATCTAATAATCATAGCAATGAAACAGGGCTCGAGAAACAGTGAGACTTTTCAATGAACTCCAACAGCTAAAAACTAATGCACACTATAAAATGAGACAATAAAGAAGAAGTTGGGGCTAGAACCTCATCTGCTGGCCGGGAGGAGTGAAATCCCGAGCTGGTATTGCAGTGAAAAGATGAATGTGCATTATGTAGTGAATAGTGCACAGGCACACATCCAACATGTTTTTTTACAGGTGATAAATAAAAAAAAATAAAAGCAAAACAAGCCTCGGGCAGTGAAACTGGTTACATCATAAATACCAAAAGTGTTTGGCATAGTAGAAGAAATTCCTATTGGAAGAGTGAATATACTGTGAGTTCCTTTAACTTGGGCATTTTTATTTTATTTAATTCTACAATCCTATTGCATGTGCAGGTTCACCATTCACTCTTTCACTTCTTTAATGAATGTTTAAGGCACTGATCTGCCTGTGACGATTAATCATCAAATAAAACACAATCATTCTGCAGAAATCTTGATAAACCTGATTATCCTCCTTCTCCTCTCTCTCTCTCTCTCTCTCTCTCTCTCTCTCTCTGCGCATGGGTGGGGAAAGGGTGAGTGTGGCGTGTAGAGTGCAAGAGCGGTTGGGGTGTTGCCAATATTTCCTTGAAACATCTTGGAATAATCTAGTGTGTGTGTGCATGTTCTAGGGTGGCTGCGTGTGTGTGTGTGTGTGTGTGTGTGTGTGTGTGTGTGAGCAGCATGGCATCTCCGAGCGCGAGGCTGTGGGAGAGTTTGACTCGCCGGCATGGTGTGCAGGTGGTGTGCGGCTGGTGCGTGGAGCGAGTGTAGAGGAGTGTGTGTGTGTGTGTGTGTGTGTGTGTGTGTGTGTGTGGGGCGAGTGTAGAGGAGTGTGTGTGTGTGTGTGTGTGTGTGTAGTGTGTGTTAGCGGTTGGAAATGTGGTGGGGCATGAGAATATTGTCCGCATGAACAGTGCTATCATTGTGTTTTTGAACCATGATATTAAAGTGAATAAACTGATCCAGAAAGGAACTGTTATAAATAATGAGTGTGTACTGGTTTCTCCTCTCAGTTCTCCTGCTAAAAAGGTCATGCTGTCAAATGTTCCTTCTTTTATCAGTGATGAGGCGATTGTGAAAGCACTGTCTCGGTACAGGCAAACCGTCCCCGTGAAGAAAATCCCCCTCGGCTGTTCGTCCCCACTCGTTAAACACTTGGTGTTTTTCAAGAGAATGGTGTTTATGGATCTAAATGAGTGTCTGGAGGAACTAAACGTGGTCTTTAAGTTCATGATTAATTAAATAAAATGTTTTAATTGTGGTCAGTTTGGGCATCTTGTTTGCGCCTGTCCTGAAAGACAGAGTGACCCCGGTGTCTCCAAGCGACCGGGGCAGGAAGCAGCTGAACCTGCTGGAGTCGTTCCCCCTGCGGCTTCAGCTCGGCCTGCTGCTGAAAGCCCCGTAACTGCTGCTGCACCAGGACTGAGGGAGCACAAGCCCCAAGCTCAGACTGTAGACCAGAGCTCCACTAACGACATAACCACTCCAGAGAAGCCCTGCTCGGCCGAACCGGACCAGGAGAAGGACTATGAAACTGAAAAAGTCCCAGTGGACTCTGGAGCAGTGCTGAAGCTGCCTGCGCTGGCAGAGGCAGGCACAGGGGTGCAGAGCTGTCGCCAGGAGACACCAGTCACTACACCGGTGCAAGGGGACGGGGAAGACGTAGAGATAGAAGATGAGCCCCTTTTTAATGTTCCAACAAAGAGGAAGAAACGAGGTAGGGGACAAGGAAAAAGCAGGCTAGAAGGATTTAAAAGTAGACGAAGTTGATTCAGACAGTGAGGATTTCATGTCTGATTCAGTGTTTAAGCAGGAGTTTCAGGAGGAACCCTTAAGTGTTGTTTATAGTGCTGAAGCCTTTAAAGAGTTTTTAACAACCACTAAGTGTCAACAAATATTTTAATTGAAAGTTTTTCCCAGACCGCAAACAGTTTGTTCATGATGAGAAGCATTTTAGAAGAGAAGGTTTTTTTTTTTTTGACCAGGAAATTTTCAGACTAAAGAAACTGATAACAAAGGTCAAAAGGGAGAACTCAACAAAGTCAACAATGTGATTTTAAACTGCAGCACTGCAAAGTTTGTAGTTTTGGGAGGTGATTTTAATTGTACAGCAGAAAATACAGACAGAAATCATGCAGAACCTCATGTAGCTTCCCGTAAGAGCCTGTGGGAGATGGTGAAGGCTCACGATCTCTGTGAAATACAGTATGGAGAAATTTTAATAAGAAACAGAGACAGTACACGTGAGCCCACAGCATATACAACACGCTCTCCCTGGAGAGATTACATCCATTTTATTGCTTTAAGCAACAACTGACTTATTTACAAAGTGTTTTATTTTTCCAGTAGGCATCTCAGATTACTGTATGGTTCAGGGTACCATCAATAAAAAAAACATAAAACCTAAGAGAAGCTACTGGTGTTTAAACACTGCACTTTTAGAAGATGCTCATTTTAGAAAGTGTTATTTTTTTATGGAATTGTTTTAAACTGAAGAAGGAGCTTTTAACTTCCTACAGCAGTGGTGGGATTTAACTAAATGTGGCGTTACCAACTAATCATTTTTACCGACTACGCCACCCGGGGGCTATTTCCGGGACTGCCCTCAACCTTAAGGCACACAGGTTCGTCATGACTGGGTCAGGTATCAGACCAGAGTTGAGTGAATAAGAAAAACTTTATTTAAAATGAATTTATTTTGATTCACTACATCAAATAGTAAAAACAGAAAAAGACAAGAACAAACATTACACTTCAGGGTGGGAAAAGCAGAGAGAACACAGCACTCACACCTGCACATACGCACCACAGCACACCACAGCATGGCACACCTCACTGTGAACACTGCACTGAAGTCAGATAAGGAACCCACCACCACGAGATGCTAATCGGCTGTCACTGGCTGCCCCACTTCTGAAGGCAAAAAGAAAAAAGACAGACAAATAATTTTAAACACCTAAATTAAGACAAGCATCACATACAACAGCCTGGCTCTCGACACAGTCAACTGCCCAAACACTGCTTGTTAATTAGGATGCCGCGTCCGGGCGCCCCAGCTACCAGATTACAAGCAGGCTGAAATAGGCAGAAAACCAGTACAAAGCACTACGAAGGCGCATGCACAAAGGATAGGCACCTCACATATCCCCAAAAGAAAATACAGTAACTAAACTTGAATAAGGAAACAAAAAGAAATTATACCACAAATTCAACCCAATAAAGAAAGAGAAAACAAAAGAAATCAATTACCATCAAAATAAGAAAACCGTAACCCAATAAGGTTACAAAAATAATAACAAAAACAAGAATAAAGATAATACAAAAATAAATGATTACATCACAACACAAAGAATAACCTGAAGACAAAAAATAAACAGCAATGCTAGTGACAGTCAGGTAATAACTACCCTGTCACACACCACTTCTAAATCAGTTACTCACACTACCGTTGGAAATAAGCACATGCCCCCCGGTCCAGCTGATCCTGCGGGTATTTAAATGCTGCAACGAGAAACTGTTAGCATAGGGGAGCAGCAAAATGTTAATCAGCTGGTGTCAAATGGAAGTAACACGGAGCTCCAGAGAACAGGAACGTAGATTAAAAATGCCCAGCTGAACCCAGCAAAGCAGACAACACAGAGCGAAGCAGGCAAAGCAGAGCACGGATGATGTAGCGTGGAGCAGCTGCAGTCGGATAAAGCAGACAGTCAAGCCAACATCAAAGCAGTGTAAACAATGCACATAGCACAGGAAAGCCACACATTCGAAGCTGGATAGCCACGAGAGGTCAGGGGCACAGCAGGTGAAAGAGAGCTTTCTTAATTCTTTAACAATATATATCTAATTCATAATGTCTCCAGGCTATTGGGCTTAAAGGTTTTCCTAGACCAGGAAAAGGCTTTTGACCGGGTTGAGCATGAATACTTGTGGAAGGTGCTGGAAAGCTTTGGGTTTAACCCTGGTTTCATAGCCATGATGAAGATGTTGTACAGTGAAATTGAGAGTGTACTGAAGGTGAATGGTGGTTTATGTGCTGCTTTTAGAGTGTACAGAGGGATCAGGCAGGGCTGTTCACTATCAGAAATGTTGTACTCTCTGGTGATTGAACCTCTTTTAAACAAGTTAAGGAGTCATCTCTCTGGTTTTAATATTTCACATGTTAATGCCCCCATATGCTTTCAGCTTATGCAGATAAACACACAAGATGATGCAAAGGTTTTAACTGTCAATTTAAAGGACTTTCAGATTTTATCTTCTGCCAAGGTCAACTGGGGTAAAAGTGAAGCCATTTTAGTTGGGGAGTGGGGAGGTGGGCAACCTTCACTGCTTATCATGGAAAAGAGGTGGTTTTAAATACTTGGGGGTCTACCTAGGGAGCAAAGTTTTTTACATAAAAACTGGGAAGGTTCTGTAGAGCATGTGACAGGCAGACTAAACAGGTGTAGACGGTTGGTCCTAAAGATGTCCTACAGGGGGCAAACGCTGGTCATCAACAACCTCGCAGCGTGATCCCTCTGGCACAAGCTAGCCTGCGTTGATCCTTCACCGAAGCTGCTGGGGAACAACCAGGCCCTGCTGGTGGATTTCTTCTGGGACAAACTACACTGGATTCCACTGGAGTGTTCTTTATCTGCCAAAAGAGGAAGGAGGGCACAGCCTGGTCCAGCTGTCTAGCAGAGCTGCAGCATTCCACCTCCAGTTCATCCAGAGACTCCTCGCTGGACCCAGAGACTTAGTATTGAGAGCAGCAGCCAGTGGTTTATTACACACAGTTGAAGGAATGGGGCTGGAGCCAGAGTTTTTAATGGACACAAAAATGCTGGACATTTCTGGATTACCAGTGTTTTACCGTGGACTTCTGGAAAGTTTTAAAAAAAAACACAACAAAGGCTGTCAAACACTAAACTTGTTGCTGGTGGAGACTCTGGTGTACGGCTGTCCAGAACTCTAATCTCCGCAGGCGCTCCGGGAGCTTGTGAACAAAATAACTGAGGCATTTAAAAAACAAAAAACATTATTTTGCAGAAAACACACTGATCAAAATTAGAGAACAACAATGACTGTAGCATGGAAAAAGATTACAACATAATTTTCTGAAGGTTACAACAGTCAGTTATTAGTAGGAAGTGTCCAGGCCTCTGCTCTGAATGACTTCAGCACATCTGCAGCCACAGGACAGCACCAGTCTCTCACACTGCTCTGGTGTGATTTTGGTCCACTCTTCTTCCAGTCTCCTCCACAGTTCGGTGACTGAAGTGGGTTTTTTTGGCCATAACTTTGTTGCCAAGGATTTTCCAGAGGTTCTCTATTGGGTTGAGATCAGGACTCTGGTCAGGCCATGTCATTATTTCAATGTTCTCAGTTTCAAGGAACTGCTTTACCCGTTTTGTTGTGTGACATGGAGCGTTGTCCTGCATGAACACTGCGGGGTGATTGGGTGATGAACGCAGGGAAGGAACCATATGTTGTTGAAGAAGGTTCTGATAAACGTTTGCATTCACTCTGCCATGTAGCTGTAGAAGAGGCCCAACTCCTGCTGCAGAAAACATGCCCCAAACCATGACACTTCCTCCTCCACTTTTCACTGACTTCTTTACACACTTTGGGTTCAGTCTTTCTCCAGTTTGTCACCGAACATCATGTTTCTCATCAGACCCAAATAAATTAAACTTGCTTTTATAACTGAGATGAACTTTAGACCAGTTCCAGCTGCAGTGTGGAAACGATTGCCCATTGAGATCCTCCACAGGATCCTGTCCTCTCTTGTATTTGTCTTCCGTGGACGACCAGCCTTCTTGGCGGACTTGAATGAGTTTGTGATGTTGTAAAGATTCAATATTCTTGAAATCACAGATTTGGAACGACCAACTTGTCTTGCTATGGCTGATCGGATCGTCCCTCTGTCCTTCATCTGGACATCCTGCTGCCGGAGGCTTTCAGTCACTTTAAACCGGCCCACCATCTTGCATAGTCAGTAAAACTGGAAGTTAGGCTGCCAGTTAAATAGGGGTTTACAGATAATCAAGGAAATTAGCACCAGGTACAGATTAACACCAAAAACTGGGATGTTTTTTAAATGCCTTAGTTAATTAGTGGAAAAGGTGTTCTGGTAGCATGGTATAGACACGACAAAAACTCCTTCAACTGTTGAGCAGTGAAGACGACATTATTTCATCTTCACTGTTCAACAGTTATTCAGAGCGGACATTATTTACATACATACATACATACATACATACATACATATATATCGTATATATATATATATATATATATCATATATATCATATATATCGTGTATGCATGTATGTATGCATGTATGTATGTATATACCCTCACAAATGAATACATCCTGGGGCTTATTGTCTTTCCAAAACCAAGGAAAAGCAGCTACACACTCCTAAATGGGTTTTTCACAGATGAACAGTTGTATAGTTCAGACACATGACAGATGATCTGCCTGATGGAATTGGAGCTGATATTAGAGGCTCTTCTGAAGAACAGATCAGAGATCTCAGGTTTGGAGAACTGTCTCTGTCTCATTTCAGAATGTTTTCAAAAATTGTCAGAAGCTGGTGCAGTACCTAAGCTAAATATACATATATATATAATGTCTTTATAGACCTTTCCAGGCTTTTAAAAGTGTAGATGATGGTTGGCTACTATTTATATTAGCCTTTCTTGGCCTGTCCAAGGACAGTGTTTGAGGTTACGCCTGCATAACTATTTGTTGGCAACACACCGAACTGTATTTTGGGGAAAATGTTAGATCTGATTAACTGTTTCTGGTTACTGGGTTTTCTGTATCTTCTTCCTTTCACCTTTTACATAAATATATTGGATCAAATGTAGAACTAATAAATATGCAGGGGACCTGAGCATGTTTGTGCTGAACTCTTCCAGAACAAATACAAACTGCTGTTTATTCGGTTGTTTAGATGAGTTGGATTTTCTCTGTTTTACCAAATTCTCTTGGAACAAAGCACATGCTGATCCTACAGGCTCAATGTGTGTGGAGTGGAATCAGTTTAGCTTTTGGTATCCAGTTAATTTCAACCATTTCTAACTACATTATGTTCATTATCAGGAAACTACAATCTGTACATATATTTCATATTAAATTCATCTTTATTCAGCCTGGTCTAGAGCATGCTTGTCAAGAAACGTAGTTCAGTCAAATACAAATCTACCAGTAAATGTGTGAATTTTTATCATTTGGTTTGGTTTTTTTTCTATTAAACTAATATGAGAAAGATTTATTAGAATTTTATTAATTGCATTTTTTATTAATATGATTTATTTGTATTCCACACAGTGATCTTAATAAACTTGAACTTTGACCTCTGCCTGCATTGTTTGGTTTATTACGTTGTACTTTTGACTGCTTTGACCAAAAACTACCTGGATTAATAAAGCGCATGAGGCAGATGTTCTTCTTACAGATCTTCTCAGTTTGTTTAGTGAAACTTTCTATAGTTTTCTCTCAGATAAAGGTGCAGATCAGAGTTTATAAAATTGATGGTTTAGTAAAATGAACAACAGACACATGAACTGTTTTGACTCGACTTTATTTCTCCTTGTAAGCATTGAGAATCATGTCACAGGGTTCGAATCTTCTTGTTGCTGTGTAGAGTCTCAGCATGCTTACTTGCCGATGGTCTTGCTCTCAGTAGTACTGGAGGAGCTGACCACTTTACCGTCCACCACTTCCTCTGTGACAATCACCACCTTTCGTGTGGTGGAGCTAGAAGAACTGGTTGAGGTGCTGGAAGAAAAAACAGACAAATAGGAGTAAGCAGAAAGTTGGATAGAGAACATCTAAAAATGAAGTCTACTCAAATTGAATGAAATGTTCACCCGGTGGTCAGTTCTCCATCCAGAAGCCTTCTGTACTCGGCGATCTCTATCTCCAGCCTGGTCTTGATGTCTAGCAACATCTGATACTCCTGAGATTGGCGAGCGAGATCAGCACGAAGCTGCCCCAGCTGCTCCTCCAAACTCGTTACCTGGACCTGATAACTGCTGAGCCTTTGTGCGTAGCGATTCTGTGTCTCAGCAAGAGTGGCTTCAAGAGACGCTTTCTAAAGAGACAAAGAGTGTTAAGAAGAGGAGATTCATGAGGGATATCAAAACATCATATGGAGAGATAAAGCACAAATCATCACAGGATTAACAGAAGGTCATAATGAGGAAATCCATATTATTATTACACACAATTTCCTTTAAATCCTGAAAAATACTTCTATATTAGAATCTAAATGTTTGTGCTCTGAAGATCTCACCATGCTGAGCTGTGACTGAAGCTCAATTTCGAGACTCTGAAGAGTGCGCTTAAGTTCTGTGGTTTCTGATTTGGACGTCTGGAGTGTTTCTGTGCTGATGGCGACTTCTTTGTTTATTGCATCACTCTGTGGAGAAGAAAATCACAAAAGCGATTAAAACTCTTAGAATGAGACACTATTGGACACCGAGTTACACATGCTCCAGGTGAGACTCACCTTGTTCTGGAACCACACTTCAAGCTCCTTGCGGCTCTTAGCGGCTGCAGATTCGTATTGCTCACGGATTCCAGCCAGGATGGCCATCAGGTCTTGCTGTGGTGCAGCATCCACCTCCACATTCACCTGTCCACCCATCTGAGTGCGTGCCATCAGGAGCTCCTACAGGAACAAGACAAGACATTATCTACTGACATCATTCTATCCACAAAGTCATATTGTGGTGATGCAACACCAGGATCTTATGGGTTTCTGATTTCTAGGTGCATGAAGATGCATCTAAATACTCTAATAACTGATAACTGTGTGACATCTATTCTGTTTAATGAACTTAAATTCTTCTTTGTGCCATTGGTAAAGGATCATGCCTCACCTCCTCGTGGTTCTTCTTGAGATAGATGAGCTCATCTTTCAGACCCTCGATCTGCATCTCCAGATCTGATCTGGCCAATGTCAGGTCATCCAGAACCTTCCTCAGCCCACCAATGTCTGCCTCCACTGACTGTCTCATGGCCAACTCGTTCTCATACCTGAAACAACAGAAAAATCTGTTTTACACCTGTAGTGTGTCTCAACCTGAGAAGGTCAAATAGATAGAACAAGATTTACTGGTGTTCTCCTCCAATTCTCCATTTACCTATTTCAAGACAAATGTTGAAATACTAAACTAGAAGCAGAGAGAGCTTTCAGTCACCTGTCGGAAAGAATTCTGAACACTACATCATGATATAAAGAAGTATTTTATCCTCTCACTTTATTCTGAAGTCATCAGCAGCTAGTTTGGCATTGTCGATGTTCAGGTACAGTCCTCCATTCACAGCAATGGCTCCCTGGATCTGCAAAACAATCACAGCATTTCATTTCCAGTAAAACATCAATGCATTTAAAAGGTACAAAAGGGCGGATGTGGCCCCTGAAGTGAAAGATTAAGGACATAATAATCAGGAGTTGCTCTGCAGGAGGACTGGATTGTTTGAAAGAGACGGGCGTGGCATCTGCATTGAAAGCGGATTGGGGGAAATCAGGGCGTGGCACAGAGACACAATACAGAGACACTTCACTTCACATCTCTAAAGAGAAATTATAAAAGTTCCTGCTCTGATCCTGTTATTAGACAGTAATTCTATAGAATACCACACACGCAGAATCTTAACGAGCGGTGTGTGTGTGTGTGTGTGTGTGTGTGTGTTCAAAGTGCAGACAGACAGGGGAATGTATAATGAGTACGGATTGTGATATGTGGTCATTATAAACAGTCTACAGTATAACCGTGTGAACAGAGACAGACGCAGTGTTACGCTGAGGGACACAGTGAGGATTAACCAGAGCCATGTAGGATTGTGTGTGTGCACCAGATCATTTCTGCTATCACATGTTTCATGTTAACTAGTAAAGAATGAGACAGTAAAGAAGGGGACAGTGAGTGATTTAGGGTCCTACCTTGACCTGGAGATCACTGATGGTGGCAAAGTAGGCAGAGTAGTCTCGGGCTGCAGGTGAGGTCTTCCCGTCAAGGAACTGGCGGATCTTGAGCTCCAGCTCAGCGTTGGCCTTCTCCAGTGTGCGCACCTTTTCCAGGTAGGAGGCCAGACGCTCGTTCAGGTTCTGCATCGTCAGCTTCTCGTTAGCCGAAGCATCAAAGCCATCGGCGAGGTTAAAACCACCTCCGAAACCTGAACTAGCAGTGGAGATGCGCATTCCAGACCCTGCGGATCCTGAATACACGCTCCGGGAGCTTCCGAGAATCAGGGCTGAACCGCTCCTCATAGAGCTGGCACCACCGGAGAAGCTGCGGCTGGAGAAACCAGAAGACATGATGATGATGATGATGTCGACGACGTATAACTCTTCTGCTCAAGTTGGAGATGAACGAGTGGCCAGAGGAGAGAACTGGCAGCTTTTAAATCCTTGAAAAAAGGGGTGGGGGTTTGAGGGGGGGGAAACTTTTTAGAACATTCCTTGCCTCAGGGTGAAAAGACTGCAAACCAGACCAACCTGTCCAGAAGAAAGAAAGCGACAAGAAAAGCCAGCGGTGGAATTTGCACAGGTGACACTGCCTCCGGTGGATCGTGTGGGCGAGTCAGCAAATCACAGCCAGACTTTAAATCATTCTACAGTTATAAAAACATGACCTTTCAATCACAAAGCAGATCCACATGGCAGACGTCCAGACGTGCAGCCAATAAAGATATCTCACACAGGAGCTCACAGAAACATCTCACACAGGAGCTCACAGAAACATCTCACACAGGAGCTCACAGAAACATCTCACACAATCATCTTGCAAAGGAGCTGTCACAATCATCTCACAAAATCATCTCACACAGGAGTTTAGAAACTTCAACGAATTAAAGAATGCAGGACACTCGTACACACACACGCACATAAACCCACCCACACACACAC
>NC_060905.1:370000-375000 GCF_014805685.1 Silurus meridionalis | reverse complement strand
CTACAAATCAGGGCTCTGAAAATTGTGTTCCATCACAGTTTAGTAGTGAGGACTTTATGATTTTCTTCACTGAAAAAATAGATAACATTAGAAAAACAATTGTGGCAGTTCAACCTCTTACAGCATCTCCTGAGACAGTGTTACCTTCAACTCCACAACTCCACTGTTTTACATGTATAGGACAGGAAGAGCTGTATAATGTTATTGCCAAAGCTAAATCGACAACATGTCAGTTAGATCCAATTCCTACTAAATTACTGAAGGAAGTGTTATATACAACTGGTGAGCCTCTTCTAAATATTATTAACTCCTCACTATCTTTAGGTCACGTCCCTAAATCCCTCAAGTTAGCAGTTATTAAGCCCCTCATTAAAAACCTAATCTGGATCCAAACACGTTATCAAATTACAGACCAATTTCAAATCTCCCATTTATGTCTAAGATTTTAGAAAAGATTGTCGCTGCACAGTTATGTTCCTACCTGCAAGAGAACAATATCTTTGAAGAATTTCAGTCAGGTTTTAGGCCCCATCATAGCACAGAAACTGCTCTAGTTAAAATAACTAATGACCTGTTTTTAGCTTCAGACCAAGGCTTCATCTCGCTGTTGGTTTTACTAGATCTTAGTGCTGCATTCGACACTATAGACCATGATCTCCTCCTAGATCGCTTACAAAATTACATCGGCATTCAGGGACAGGCATTAAGCTGGTTTAAATCCTACCTGTCCGATCGTTACCATTTCGTAGATTTGAATGGAGAGCTATCCAGGCTAATGCAAGTAAATTATGGCGTGCCGCAAGGTTCAGTTCTAGGACCCTGCTCTTCACAATATACATGCTTCCGTTAGGAAATATTATTAGAAGGCATGGAATTAGCTTCCATTGTTATGCTGATGATACTCAGCTATATATTTCATCTAAACCAGGCGATACAGCTCAATTAACCCGGATGACTGAGTGTGTTAAGGAACTAAGAGATTGGATGACCCATAACTTTCTACTTTTAAATTCTGATAAGACTGAGATTTTGCTCATCGCCCAAAACTGGTATACAGATGCTCCAGCATCTCAACCTGCATTTAGACGGATGTTCTGTAACCACTAGTTCAACGGTAAAAGACCTGGGTGTTATTTTAGACAGCGACTTGTCTTTCAAAAATCACATCAATCAGGTTACAAAACAGCCTTCTTTCACCTTAGAAATATTTCTAAGCTAAGAAATATGTTGTCTATATCCGATGCAGAGAAGCTCGTCCATGCGTTTATGACCTCCAGAATAGACTACTGTAATGCGTTACTAGGTGGATGTCCTGCTTCATTAATAAACAAGCTTCAGTTAGTCCAGAATGCAGCAGCCAGAGTTCTTACAAGGTCAAAAAAATATGATCACATAACCCCGATCTTATCGTCCCTACATTGGCTTCCTGTTAAGTTTCGAATAGACTACAAACTATTACTTCTCACTTATAAAGCACTAAATGGTTTGGCTCCCGTGTATCTATCCAGTCTTTTAACACGCTACAATCCGCCACGCTCCCTGAGATCTCAAAACTCTGGGCTTCTAGTAGTTCCTAGAATAGCAAAGTCCACTAAAGGTGGTAGAGCATTTTCACATTTAGCTCCTAAACTCTGGAATAGTCTTCCTGACGGTGTTCGGGGCTCAGACACACTCTCCCAGTTTAAGTGTAGATTAAAAACGTATCTTTTTAGCAAAGCCTACACATAACACACATCACATCATAACCTTGTGCTCCAGAACATCTGATCACATGCACATTATCAACTTGTGCTGTTAATATCATGAACAGCAGCTACGCTAATTCCTCTCCACTGCTTCTCTTTCTCTCCCCATCCCGAGACTTCCTGAGGTTGCTCCAGCTCCAGTCACCTCCCACCTCGTGATGATTACGGACCTTTAAAGAAGTAGATGCCGAACTCACAAACATCCTGAACCATCTAGAGACGTACCAGTGCCATTTGGATCCCGCTACATGTGTGGAGTTTTGACATTGGACCTCCTGGAGTGTTTAAAGGCTCTGGCATGGAGAAGCTGATGCTGGATCTGTGGTGATCACAAATGCTGAGCTTATAAAACTCGGAGCTACTAACCATATAGACTGTTTAAGACTGCAGAAAGAACATCACTTATAATCTTATACTCCAGTAATCATGTTAGTTCTCACTCTCCAGTGTTCTGTATTGTTGAAAGATTTATGATCAAACTCTTGATGTCACCCAGATGAGGATGGGTTCCCTTTGAGTCTGGTTCCTCTCAAGGTTTCTTCCTCATAACATCTAAGGGAGTTTTTCCTTGCCACAGTCGCCACGGCTGCTCATCAGGGACAAATGCACACCATTCACCATCACTGTTGATTTGTGTAAAGCTGCTTTGAGACAATGTCTGTTGTGAAAAGCGCTATACAAATAAACTTGACTTGACTTGACACGCACTCACTCACTTACACTCATTTGCATGCATACACACACACACACACACACAAATATGCACACACACACACACACACACACACACACACACACACACACACACACAAATTCACACTCACAAACACACTCACATGCATGCACACACACACACACACACACACACACACACACACACACACACACACTCACACACACACACAAATATGCACACACACACACACACACACACACACACACACACACACACACACACACACTCACTCACTCCTCACACTCACATGCATGTATACACACACACACACACACACACTCACACTCACATGCATGTATATACACACACACACACACACACACACACACATACACACACACACATACACACACACACTCACTCGCTCGCATGCATACACACACACACACACACACACACACACTCACTTACACTCACATGCATGCATACACAAACACACACACAAATATGCACACACACACAAACAAAACACACACTCACTCACACTCACATGCATGTATATACACACACACACACACACACGCATGCATACACACACACACACATACACTCACACATACACACACACACACACTCACACTCACATGCATGCATATACACACACATACACACACTCACTCACTCGCATGCATACACACACACACTCACACACTTTCTATTATTAAATTCTGATAAGATTGAGATTTTGCTCATCGGCCCAAAAACCAGTACACAGAACCAACATCAACCAAGTTACAAAAACAGCTTCTTCCACCTTAGAAATATTTCTAAGTTAAGAAACATGTTGTCTATATACGATGCAGAGAAGCTCGTCCATGCGTTCATGACCTCCAGACTGGACTACTGTAATGCATTACTGGGTGGATGTCCTGCGTCATTAATAAACAAGCTTCAGTTAGTTCAGAATGCAGCAGTCAGAGTTCTCATAAGGTCAAGAAAATATGACCACATAACCCCGATCTTCTCATCCCTACACTGGCTTCCTGTTAAGTTTCGAATAAACTGCAAACTGCTTCTTACCTACAAAGCACTAAATGGATTGGCTCCCATGTATCTCTCCAGTCTTCTTACACGCTCCCTGAGATCTCAAAACTCTGGGCTTCTAGTAGTTCCTAGAATAGCAAAGTCCACTAAAGGTGGTAGAACATTCTCACATTTAGCTCCTAAACTCTGGAACAGTCTTCATGACAGTGTTCGGGGCTCAGACACACTCTCCCAGTTTAAGTGTAGATTAAAGACGTATGTTTTTAGCGAGTTCTACACATAACACACATCACATCATAACCTTGTGCTCCAGAACATCTGATCACCTGCACATTATCAACTTGTGCTGTTAATATCATGAACAGCAGCTACGCTAATTCCTCTCCACTGCTTCACTATCTCTCCCCATCCCGAGACTTCCTGAGGTTGCTCCAGCTCCAGTCACGTCCCACCTCATGAAGATTATTGACTTTATAGAAGTAGATGCCCACAAACATCCCGAACCATCTAAAAACGTACCAGTGCAAATTGGATCCCACTACATGTGTGGAGTTTTGACATTTGACCTCCTGGAGTGTTTAAAGGCTCTGGCATGGAGAAGCTGATGCTGGATCTGTGAGGATCACAAATGTTGAGCTCAGTAGCTCCTACTTTTATAACCATAAAGACTGTAGAAAGAACATTTACTTATAATCTTATACTCCAGTAATCATGTTAGTTCTCACTCTCCAGTGTTCTGTATTGCCGAAAGATTTATGATCAAACTCTTGATGTCACCCAAATGAGGATGAGGTTCCCCTTTTGAGTCTGGTTCCTCTCAAGGTTTCTTCCTCATAACATCTAAGGGAGTTTTTCCTTGCCACAGTCGCCACGGCTGCTCATCAGGGATAAACACACACCATTCACCTTCACTGTTAAATTCTTTAAAGCTGCTTTGAGACAATGTCTGTTGTGAAAAGCGCTATACAAATAAACACACACACACACACACACACACACACACACACACACACACACACTCACACTCACATGCATGCATACACACTCACATGCATACACACAAACACATACACACACACATACACACTCACTCACTCACACACACACACACACACACACACACACACACACACACACACACACAAACACACACACACACTCACTTTCACACACACACACACACACACACACACACACACACACACACACACACACTCTCTCTCACACACACACACACACACACACACACACTCACTCACACTCACATGCATGTATACACACATATACACACACACTCACACACACACACACACACACACACACTCACATGTATGCATACACACACTCACATGTATGTATATATACACACACACACACACACTCACATGCATACACACACAAACACATACACACACTCACTCACACACACACACACACACACACACACTCACACACACACACAAACAAAACACACACTCACTCACTTACACTCACATGCATGCACACACACACACACACACACACACACACACACA
>NC_060905.1:352500-362500 GCF_014805685.1 Silurus meridionalis | reverse complement strand
TTAAACCGAATGAATATGTAGCATTAAATGAGGCGAGTCCTCCTGGGTATAGTTCCATACACCAACCCCGTCTAAATGGCAGAGGAGGCGGAGTCACAGCTATTTGTTTTTATATGTAAAACATTTAAAGTTCTTTACACCAACATAAAATATTCAGTGTCCAAAAGCAGGTCCAGTCAGTCAATTCCATTAATTATTATTTATAGACCCTCAGGGGCCCGACTCTGATTTTCTAATAGAATTTGCAGATTTCATTACAAATTTAGCTACTTCTTTAGACAAAGCATTAATTGTTGGAGACTTTAATATTCATTTTGATAATCAGGAAGACTCCTTAAGAGCAGCAGTTGTGTCCATTCTAGATTCAGTTGGAATTAATCAGATTGTTATAGGAGCCACTCATAGTGGTGACACACTCTCGATTTAATATTAACATTTGGATTAAAAATAAAAAAAATTTAGCCATAATTTCAGAGTCTAAAGTTATTTCAGATTATTATCTCATCTCTTTTAAAATCTGCCTCAGTCACTGCATTTCTACGTCACCATGTTACCGTGTTAAATACGTTCACGTCAGCTACAGCAGCACGTTTTATCAATAATCTTCCGGAAATTACGACATTAAATAGATCTCCGTCAGACCCTGCAGAGCTCGACAGGGCCACTGAATACCTTGAATCAACGTTATGTTACACTCTAGATTCTTTACTAGAGATTTAAAGCACTTTTGTACGTCGCTCTGGATAAGGGTGTCTGCTAAATGCCGCAAATGTAAATGTAAATGTAAATGTAGATGATGGAGCGCCCCTTAAGACTAAAATGAAAAAAAAACCCAGGAGAAAAAATCAGCACAGTGGTATAATGATCATACACACACCTTAAAAATCCAAAACATTCCAAAACCACAAAAAAGTCCAGAGTCCAAACCAGAACAAAGAAGGTAGAACAAAACAGGGATCAGGGTCAGGAACAAGATCAGAACCAGCACAAGCAGGGTGACGAGAGAACTCTCAGGGACTTATCAAGCTGGTGAGAGAATTGGGCCCGAGCTAAAGTGTAGGACCACATTTCAGTGTGTACAGCAGTCAAAGACCTCGGTGTGATTATTGACCCGAGTCTTTCCTTTGAGTCTCATATCACCAGGGATCTCCTTCTATCAGAAATATTGCTAAAATTAGAAATATGATGTCGTTACAGGATGCAGAAAAACTAGTAGATGCTTTTGTAACATCTAGATTAGACTACTGTAACGCTTTACTGTCTGGGTGTTGGAGTACGTGCAGAAATAAGCTTCAGTTACTCCAGAATGCAGCAGCAAAAGCATCAACTAGTTTTTCTGCATCCTGTAACGACATTATATTTCTAATTTTAGCAATATTTCTAAGGTGAAAGTCAATTCTATTGTCATTTCTACTATACTCAGTGGTACACAATACACAGTAAAAAGGAGACAACGTTCCTCCAGAACCCCGATTCTTCACTAAACAACATAAAGCTACAACACACAACAAACAGCTACATAAAGTGCAATCGAGGGCAAACAGTGCAGAAAAAAAACAGTGCAGACAGACAACACAAGACACAAGAGAGCGCTGACCAGTAAACCTACTGTAGACTCTGAGTATACAGTACTGTGCAAAGAGAGCTATAAGACTATGAACAATGAGTTTATGTAAACAAACACAATGCAGTGCAAAAACAGCAGCAGTCGAGAGGCGCAAAAAACTGCATGTAATCTGTATTATATGGTTAAGTTTAAATAATAAATAAATGGTGGTGGAATGGATTGAGATGAGTAATGAGTGTGTGTTGAGTTCAGGTTGTACAGTTCAGTAACGCACATTTAAGTGAGTGTGTGTGTGAGTTTCAGTTTAGTTCTGTGTATTGAGGAGCCTGATGGCTTACGGGTCTGGATGTGAGGCCTGAATGCTTTAGAACCGCTTTCATGATGGCAAGAAGGTGAAGAGTGTGTGTGAGGGGTGTGTGTGTGAGGGGTGTGTGGGGTCATCCACAATGGAGAGTGACTCTGATCTTCTCAGCTGTCCTCACTATCTCTCATTGCAAAGTCCACATGCTGATGGACTTTAGGAAGCACAGTCCTGAGATTCGTAAATCTCCGGTGACAATAAACAATCCATCGGGGTGAGCATTCTGCAGATCGCTAATAGCACCATAGAGTTCACTCAGTGCCTCCTTAGCATTAGCGCTGGGAGGAATGTACACTCCGACAATGAAAACAGTGGTGAATTCCCGTGGTAAATAAAATGGTCTGCATGTAACAGTCACAAGCTCCACTAGTGATGAGCAGTAGCGTGAGACAAGCACAGAGTTCTTGCACCAGTCCGTGTTGATATAAACACACACGCCACCACCGTGACTCACTGCACAGAGCTGCGTTTCTGTCGGCTCAAGCACGGTTAATCCATCAAACAAAGACGCAGCAGTCTCTGAACTCTCGCCGTGTGGTCCGCTGGAGTCGGATGTAATCCAGTTTATTGTCCAGGGAGCAGACGTTTGAAAGAAGAATGGACAGGAGAGCCGGCCGGCAAGGTTAGCATTTAGCCTAGCACTGACACTCACCCGCTTACCACGCTTCAACTTCCTCGAGCAGTGCTCCCAATGTCCCCTCTCCTGGCCACCAACATCAGGTGACACCGAGGGCTGGGGGCCTGGTCTTTGTGGCTGAGTTTGCAACAAGCCAAGGTCACGAAGGTTATTAATTACATCATCATGCAGATTAGTGGTTGCATGATTCCTGTACCCTAACAGCTGTCTCTGGTGTCCATACATTGTAAAAAGTCAGGCTAAATATGGTAAAAGCTTAAAAAAAGGTGATCCTGGTAATATTATTCAAGTGAACCTCAAAGGAAACACTAGCGTCAATAATCACAGAATGGTCTTTGACTGCTGTACACACTGAGATACTGGATAGTATGTTAGTGTGTGTTTGTGCATGTGCACAAGTGTGTGTGTGTGTGTGTGTGTGTGTGTGTGTGAGTGTATGTGTGTGTGTGTTTGTCGGGTTCTGGACATTTTTGGGTTGTTGTTTTTGCTTTGGCCACCAGATGCCGCCACTGGGCCCCTATCCCCCACTCCCTAGCCACTAACTGTTTAATGTCTCCCACCTGCTCCTTGTTAGTGTTGTGTATTTAAATTTCCGCTTTTGCATTGGTCCTCGTTGGTTCATTATATTTGTGTTGGTATTTTTGTTGTGGTATATTTGTCTTTATTTTTTCTCACTATATTGGTCTTGGTATTTGTCTTTCCTTATATTTGTTGTCAATTTGGTGAATCTTTCTATTTATGGTTGTTTGATTTCTTTGAGTCTTCTGTTTTCCTGAGTCTCCTGGTTTCTCTGGTTTCTTTGTTCTGTTTTTTACATTACTTACATTTAAATTAGTCTTGTTTTATTATTTTGTTTTCACAACCCACTGTGCCCGTGTTCATTTTTGGTTCTCTTTTCTCGAGCTGGTTTTTGGAATTATTTTCATTAAAAGAAATCATGCCATTGCACATCTCGAGTGTCTCTGCAGTTGGGTTCCAACACCTCCCTGTGGCGAACCGCTAGTGTCTGCCACTTGCTCTAGCGACCTGCGTTTGAGATCCGCTCTTGAACGTGTGTGTGTGTGTGTGTGTGTGTGTGCGCGCGCACGCGCATGATTACATTATCTGATAAACATGGCCTGATCTGGAGTATTTTCAGGTGCACAGCGCCTCCCTATGGAGACACTTGAATCTTAGATTTCTTAATTTTGCATGGTCATTGTTTAATTATTAATTTTCTCTCATCGGCATAGAAGTTGATTTGAGTATTACAGAACATGTTTAAGCAAGGTCTCCTGTCTACAGGTTTTTTATTTTCACCCTATGGCTTCATCTTGAATCAAAGAGCTGTCTATGGGAGAAGAGCAAACATTCTGAAGAGAAGAGAAAAAAAATCATTACGTCCATACACTGGTATAATGTTGTCCTCACCACCAGACATGAAGCATAATCCAAGGCAACCATCAGCAGCAGAAGACAGGAGCTTTGAGAGCCATTAGAAAAAAAAAAAAAGACCCAAATTAACAGCCAGTAACATCACTTACAATCTCCACAGGACAGTGATGAAGGTCTTAACTCCACCAATAAAACCTTAAGAGCAGAAGCTCAAAGAAGATATTAATCTCTCATCAGAAGTAAGACGCAGAAGACCAGGCTGGAATTTACAAAGAAAGACAGAGGACAGAGATGATCCATAAATGCTCCATCTCACCATTCTTAATATCTGCCTCACTCCTAGTGTATGAATCTACATTATCATGTTAAACACCCATTCACGTCAACTACTGCAACAAGTTTTTATTATTAAACTCCTGTAGTTATCAACAATGAATGGATCATCATCTGACCCAAATAAACTCAGTCAGGCTACTGAATGGCTGGAATCTAAATTCTGCTACACTTAAGATAATGTCGTTCTGTAGAGAGTAAAATTAGCACTGTAATCTAATCATAGGCGCACCTTAAAACAGGCCACGCGGAAATTAGAACGTAAATAGAATCAAACCAATTTGTCAGTATTTCAAAAAGCATGGAAAGAAAATCTCATGAGTTCCAGAAAAGCACTTAGTGCTGCTGATCAGAATATTTAGACTTTAATATCAAATATATAATATGACTATTTACAATAACATATATGTGTAGTGGGTCTTGTTTCAAACAGGAATATCAGAAATAATGAAATATTGCACGTTACACTAATAACTGCTTACTACTACTAAATGAATAAATAATAGTAGTCTGGGTGTAAAGTGTCATTGGTGTGTAAGCAGCGACATGGGAATGAGGGGCAGACACCTTGGTTTGTATTCTCTGCCTCAGTTCTTAGCAGCTACAGTCAGGTCCATAAATATTGGGACATCGACACAATTCTAAAATTTTCGGCTCTATACACCACCACCGCAGACTGTCAGCTTTAATTTGAGGGCATTTACATCCAAATCTGGTGAACAGTGTAGGAATTACAACAGTGTGCATATGTGCCTCCCACTTTTAAGGGACCAAAAGAAATGGGCCAATCGGCTTCTCAGCTCTTCCATGGCCAGGTGTGTGTTATTCCCTCATTATACCAATTACAATGAGCAGATAAAAGGGTCCAGAGTGCATTTTAATTGTGCTATTTGCATTTGGAATCTGTTGCTGTCAACTCTCCAAGATGAGATTCAAAGAGCCGTCACTAACAGTGAAGCAAGCCGTCATTAGGCTGAAAAAAACAAAACAAACCCATCAGAGAGATAGCAAAAGCATTCGGCGTGGCCAAAACAACTGGTAAAACATCAGTGGAAAAGGCCATGTAGGCTAAAACTGATTCATTCCTTCAGTCTGTGTTCCAAACAAACAACCAAAAGTCTGTACTTTCAAACACTCCTGCAGTGGTGAAGTCCAGACAGTTTTGATAATTGGTTTTGTTCTGCAGATAAGAGGTCTGTACAATGGGGTCATTTCTCCTCCCTCATAGAAAATAACAAGCAGAATCCTAGATTTTTATTCAGCACAGTAGCAAAATTAACAGGCAATAAAAGCGCTGCACTCACATGCACACCATCAAAACCTTTTTAATAATAAAGTAAAAAAAAAGATGATTGATATAAATACAAACTATTTTATAAATAACCCTGTAGACAGCAGTGTAATTATAACAGACCATCAATTACTGCAGTTATCAACCCCCTAATTAAGAAACCTGACCTTCACCCTGTCAGCTGTCCAACTACAGTCCAATATCAAACCTCCTCTTTATCTCCAAGATTCTAGAAAAGGTTGTAGCACAGCAGTTCTGCTCACATCTACTGAGGAAGAACATTTATGAAATGTATCAGTCAGGATTTCGGCCTCATCATAGCACAGAGACGGCGCTAGTTAAAGTGGTAAATGACCTGTTATTGGCCTCTGATCAGCTGGAGATGTTTCTCATCAACGCGTTGGGTGGTTCCATGAAGTTCCGGAGTAAGAACAGGAGGATGGATTTGGACTGTAGTTAATGTCAACAGTCTGCTACACTGACTCAGGACTACAGTTTGCTTCTGATCTCCATCACTGCACCTCAACATCGTTTATCTGTAATAAATTGACATTTGGTGCCACCCAGAGATAGATAGATAGATAGATAGATAGATAGATAGATAGATAGATAGATAGATAGATAGATAGATAGACAAATCACAAGCGAAGACAATGGAACAATAGTATTCAACTAACAAACATAATCTAGTTGTGTGCACCAGTGAGGTGCAGTGTCTGATGGGAAATGTAGTTCTTCTGATTAATCCTGAGATTGGACAGTCTGGTGTCACCGGCTTCATGCAGTTATTACAAACAAGAGATCCATAACTACATATAACATTTATACTTTTGCTCACCTGAAGATCATGTGGCAAATCGAAGAATATGCTGGGAAGCTTCTGTAGCTCTCAGAGCTCATGGTTCTCATGCACCCATTTTAGTGCCCCCCCCAAGTTTCATCCTATTTTCTCCACAGGACCACACTTTCCTTTTTTGTTTTGGATTTTGATACATGTTTAATTTTTTATGTTTAAAATTATATTTTATGTTTCATAACTTTCACTTTGTTTATATGTACGTATATGTATGTTAGTTTATATGTATGTTATCTGCTGTAGCCCACATGCCCACCCCATTGGATCAATGAACCATGAGAACACAAACACACATTTAAATGTTTGAACACTTTATTGATGTTTGTTGTTATAATTCATGATTTTTGCTCATGTTCAAATTATTTGTGATGTTTCCTCAATGTTTCTCTGTGATGGATTTGGAGGTGGAGCTGACCACTTTGCCATTCACCGTCTCCTCCTCCACTATCACCACTTTACGCGTGGAGCTGGAGCTGGAGCTGGAGGCGCTACACACACACACACACACACACACACACACACACACACACACACACACACACAATTGTTTTTCAATGCACTTTACTCTTACTGCACATTTGAATCGAGTTAGCTATCTGTGCTTTTAAGAGCTCACCTTCCACTAGCTTCTCCGTCCAGCAGTCTCCTGTACTCAGCGATCTCTATCTCCAGTCTGGTCTTGATGTCCAACAGCATCTGATACTCCTGAGACTGACGCTCCAGATCAGCACGAAGCTGCACCAGCTGCCCCTCCATACTTGTTACCTGCTGCTGGTAGCCTCCAAGTTTGGCGGCATAGCGTGCCTGTGTGTCTGCTAGCGTGTTTTCCAGCGATGCTTTCTACAGGAAAGAACGGAATGTTAGATCATTTATATTATGAACAATACCAGCTAATATTATTATTTTTTCTTTTATGTTTATATTGTTAATGTTGTATGCTTAAAGTTTTAATCTTAGATTTCAAAAACATTGCAGTAATAATAATAGGAATAACATTAATATTAATATATGAATATTTTAACCGACTGTTAGAATTTAAATATGATTTATTTATTTATTGCTTCAAACTAATGAGTTAATAAGTTTACCAACTAGTTTTGCAGTAATTCAGTTCAATGTTTGTTTGTATTGAGCTTTTAACAGTGAACATGATCTCAAAGCAGCTTCACACCGATAACGTGTTGATAAAGATAAATAATAGCATCTATTTCTAGCCTGAGTTTAGAATATTGATGTAGAAGGTTTCTCCTCACCATGCTGAGTTGTGACTGCAGCTCGATCTCCAGCCCCTGCAGTGTGCGTTTCACCTCAGTCAGTTCCGATTTGTTGCTCTGCAGTGTTTCCGTGTTGACAGTGACTTCTTTGGTCAGCGCCTCACTCTGGGAGATAAAACATTCACATCAGTGTTTAATAAGTCTGAAGTCAACTTATAGTTTAAATACATAAATACAAGCAGATTACTTTGTTCTGGAACCAAGATTCAAGCTCTCGGCGGCTTTTAGCGGCGGCAGCTTCATAGTGCTCACGGATTTCAGCCAAGATTTTGTTGAGATCTTCCTGTGGTTTGGCATCAACTTCCACATGGACTTGACCACTCATCTGAGACCTTGCAGCAATGAGGTCCTGTGAAGAAAACAGAGATGATGAGATATGAGAATGTAACGCAGAAACTTGAGATAGTTCTAAAAAAATGCCTTCACATCAGTAGCAAGTTCATCATTGTGCTAACTAAACAAAAAATCTCCTCAACGCTGTACTAAACCTATATATTTAGTGTCTGTGTGTAAAGTCAGGTCATGTCTGACGAGATCAAAATCACAGCTAACAGAGTGAGATTTAAGAGTTTAGCCAGTAGGAACATTATTCTCAGTCTGTGCTGATGTGTGAAGAACTGTATCACTCCATCACAGACCTCCTCATGATTCTTCTTGAGGTAGACTAACTCCTCCTTTAGACTCTCAATCTGCATCTCCAGATCAGATCTAGCCAACGTCAGCTCGTCCAGGACTCTCCTCAACCCGGCGATGTCGGCCTCCACCGACTGCCTCATCGCCAACTCGTTCTCATACCTGAAACATTATGAAAACAAACTTGTTTCATTGGTGAGTGTGAAACTCCTTCTGTGATAAAACACCCAGGTTCCCTCAGTACACTGAAACTGATGAACTGATGATTGGGTTCAGTATTTTGTGTTTATGTATTAAAGGGAACATACTTGACTCTGAAGTCGTCGGCGGCGAGCTTGGCGTTGTCGATGTTGAGGTAAATGCCTCCATTGATGAGTATGGCATCCTGGATCTACAGGACAAAAATAAACAAATGAAAGTTGATAATCTAATAAATAAAAGTAAATAGGAAGCTGTGAGAAGGAAGTGTAAGTCTCTGCTATCATGGCCTCAGGGCGATGACTTACACTGTAACACTGTTTTTTGTGATTCTGAATGGCAGGTGTGGCCCTGTGTGTGTGTGTGTGTGTGTGTGTGTGTGTGTGTGTGTGTGTGTGTGTGTGTGTGTACACCCTGTAGGGTGATCTATTCACCGAATTAAAAACAGTGACAGTGTGTTACTTTTATTCCACTTTATTATGGACCTGTCAAATGAACATAATGGATGATTTGTTGTTTATGTAGAGAACAGGTTTAAGCCACGCCCCTTCTCCCTGACCCCTTATCTCACTGCTATCTCAGTGAGACAGAGGAAACTGAGAGTGTGTGAGTGAACTAATTAACTAATTCACTGAGGAAAATGCCCATGATGCCTCCTAGTTTATAGACAGTGTGAATAATGTGGAGAAGGCTAAGAGAGAAAGGACGTAGTGAAGTTATGAACCTGCATCCACATGAAACACTTCAGGAATTTTAGAGCAATTCTACAGAGAGACAGAGATGGTAAGTAAGAAAATATATTAGTGTTGAAGATCTGAGGGTCTTCTAACCTCATGAGAAGAGGATTTCGTTCCTTAGCAAGAAGAAGAATGAAGAAGATGCCAATGAGTAAAAGCCATACTGTGGTAAATGTACAGTGAGTGACTCAGGGTCCTACCTTGCCCTGGAGGTCACTGATGGTGGCAAAGTAGGCAGAGTAGTCTCGGGCTGCAGGTGAGGTCTTGCCCTCTAGGAACTGCCGAATCTTGATTTCCAGATCAGCGTTGGCCTTCTCCAATGAGCGCACCTTCTCCAGGTAGGATGCCAGACGCTCATTCAGGTTCTGCATTGTCAGCTTCTCATTGGCTGAGACATCAACAGCATCACCGAGGTTGAAACCACCTCCAGCTCCTCCGGAGCCAAAACCAAAGCCACTGCCTGCACCAAAGCCACTGCCTGCACCAAAGCCCCCACCGCCTGCACCAAAACCTCCACCTACACTGAAGCCACCACCTGCACCATAGCCACCTCCAGCTGCAGAGCCGAGGAGCACTGGGCCACTGGAGACCCGTACACCATGTTGACCAGCTCCTCCATAAACGCTCATGGCTCTACCACCACTCGCATAGCCACCACCACCACCGCCCATGGAACGCATGGATCCACTGGAGGAGAAACTGGTGCGAGACATGACAGATGTGATGGTGATGCAGGGAT